>NW_027174849.1:0-46347 GCF_000390325.3 Nicotiana tomentosiformis
CAGCTAGACTTGCATGTTCTGCAAACTCAGCCGCTACTTGAGCAGCAGAGGTAGCATCCTTAAATTTCATGTTCCAATTCTGCCTGCCAATAGAAAAATTACCATTACCATCTCCAGGAAATGATTTCCCATGTTCCAACCTTTCATCCTTGAAACCTAAGTGGCATGAACCACCATCATCAACACAATATTGCCTTGAAAATTATACAACTGCTCTGCAGCTAGGCTTGCATGTTCTACAAACTCATCCGCTGCTTGAGAAGAAGAGGTAGCATCCTTAAATTTCATGTTCCAATTCTGCTTGCCAACAGAAAAATTACCATCTCCAGGAAATGCTTGCCTATGTTCCAACCTTTCATCCTTGAAACCTAAGTGGCATAAACAACCATCATCAACACAATATTGCCTTGAAAGTTCTCCAACAGCTCCGGCAGCTAGGCTTGCATGTTGTGCAAACTCAGCCGCTGCTTGAGCAGCAGAGGTAGCGTCCTAAAATTTCATGTTCCAATTCTGCCTGCCAACAGAAACATTACCATCACCATCTCAAGGAAATGATTGCCCGTGTTCCAACCTTTCATCCTTGTAACCAACGTGGCATAAACCACCATCATCAACACAATATTGCCTTGAAAGTTCTACAACATCTCTGGCAGCTAGGCTTGCATGTTCTGCAAACTCAGCCGCTGCCTGTGCATCAGAGGTAGCATCCTTAAATTTCATGTTCCAATTTTTCCTGCCAATAGAAACATTACCATCTCCAGGAAATGATTGCCCATGTTCCAACCTTTCATCATTGAAACCTAAGTGGCTTGAACCACCATCATCAACACAATATTGCCTTCAAAGTTCTACAACAGCTCTGGCAGTTAGGCTTATTTGTTCTGCAAACTCAGCCGCTGCTTGAGCAGCAAAGGTAGCATCCTTAAATTTCATGTTCCAATTCTGTCTGCCAACAGAAAAATTACCATCTCCTGGAAATGATTGCCCAAGTTCCAACCTTTCATCCTTGAAACATAAGTGGCATGAACCACCATCATCAACACAATAATGCCTTGAAAGTTCTACAATAGCTCTGGCAGCTAGGCTTGCATATTCTGCAAACTCAGCCGCTGCTTGAGCAAGAAAGGTAGCATCCTTAAATTTCATGTTCCAATTCTGCCTGCCAATAGAAAAATTACTATTACCATCTCCAGGAAATGATTGCCCATGTTCAACCTTTCATCCTTGAAACCTAAGTGGTATGAACCACCATCATCAACACAATATTGCCTTGAAAGTTCTACAACAGCTCAGGCAGCAAGGCGTGCATGTTCTGCAAACTCAGCCACTGCTTGAGTAGCAGAGGTAGCATCCTTAAATTTCATGTTCCAATTCTTCCTGCCAACAGAAACATTACCATCACCATCTCCAGGAAATGATTGCCCATGTTCCAACCTTTCATCCTTGAAACCTAAGTGGCATAAACCACCATCATAGACACAATATTGCCTTGAAAGTTCTACAAGAGCTCTGGCAGCTAGACTTGCATGTTCTGCAAACTCAGCCGCTACTTGAGCAGAAAAGGTAGCATCCTTAAATTTCATGTTCCAATTCTGCTTGCCAATAGAAATATTACCATTACCATCTCCAGGAAATGATTTCCCATGTTCCAACCTTTCATCCTTGAAACCTAAGTGGCATGAACCACCATCATCAACACAATATTGTCTTGAAAGTTCTACAACAACTCTAGTAGCTAGGCTTGCATGTTCTGCAAACTCAGTTGCTGCTAGAGCAGCAGAGGTAGCATCCTTAAATTTCATGTTCCACTTCTACCTGCCAACAGAAAAATTACCATTACCATCTCCAGGAAATGATTGCCCATGTTCCAACCTTTCATCCTTGAAACCTAAGTGGCATGAACCACCATCATCAACACCATATTGCCATGAAAGTTCTACAACAGCTATGGCAACTAGGCTTGCATGTTCTGCAAACTCAGCCGCTGCTTGAGTAGCAGAGGTAGCATCCTTAAATTTCATGTTCCAATTCTGCCTGCCAATAGAAAAATTACGATTATCAACACAAGGAAATGATTGCCCATGTTCCAACCTTTCATCCTTGAAACCTAAGTGGCATGAACCACCATCATTAACACAGTATTGCCTTGAAAGTTCTACAGCAGCTCTGGCAGCTAGGCTTGCATGTTCTGCAAACTCATATGCTGCTTGAGCAGCAGAGGTAGTATCCTTAAATTTCATGTTGCAATTCTGCTTGCCAACAGAAAAATTACCATCTCAAGGAAATGCTTGCCCATGTTCCAACCTTTCATCCTTAAAACCTAAGTGGTATGAACCACCATCATCAACACAATATTGCCTTGAAAGTTCTCCAACAGCTTCGACAGCTAGGTTTGCATGTTCTGCAAACTCATCCGCTGCTTGTGCAACAGAGGTAGCATCCTTAAATTTTTTGTTCCAATTCTTCCTGCCAACAGAAACATTACCATCTCCAGGAAATGATTGCCCATGTTCCAACCTTTCATCCTTGAAACCTAAGTGGCATGAACCACCATCATCAACACAATATTGCCTTGAAAATTATACAACTGCTCTGCAGCTAGGCTTGCATGTTCTACAAACTCATCCGCTGCTTGAGAAGAAGAGGTAGCATCCTTAAATTTCATGTTCCAATTCTGCTTGCCAACAGAAAAATTACCATCTCCAGGAAATGCTTGCCTATGTTCCAACCTTTCATCCTTGAAACCTAAGTGGCATGAACCACTATCATCAACACAATATTGCCTTGAAAGTTCTACAACATCTCTGGCAGCTAGGCTTGCATGTTCTGCAAACTCAGCCGCTACTTGAGCAGTAGAGGTAGCATCCTTAAATTACATGTTCCAATCTTTCCTGCCAACAGAAGAATTACCATTACCATCTCCAGGAAATGATTGCCCATGTTCCAACTTTTCATCCTTGAAACCTAAGTGGCATAAACCACCATCATCAACACAATATTGCCTTGAAAGTTCTCCAACAGCTCCGACAGCTAGGCTTGCATGTTCTGCAAACTCAGCCACTACTTGAGCAGTAGAGGTAGCATCCTTAAATTTCATGTTCCAATTCTACCTGCCAATAGAAAAATTACCATTACCATCTCCAAGAAATGCTTGCCTATGTTCCAACCTTTCATCCTATAAACCTAAGTGGCATGAACCACCATCATCAACACAATATTGCCTTGATAGTTCTACAACATCTCTGGCAGCTAGGCTTGCATGTTCTGCAAACTTAGCTGCTGCATGAGCAGTAGAGGTAGCATCCTTAAATTTCATGTTCCAATTCTACCTGCCAACAGAAAAATTACCATTACCATCTCCAGGAAATGATTGCCCATGTTCCAACCTTTCATCATTGAAACCAAAGTGGCATAAACTAACATCATCAACATAATATTGCCTTGAAAGTTCTCCAACAGCTTCGACAGCTAGGCTTGCATGTTCTGCAAACTCATCCGCTGCTTGTGCAGCAGAGGTAGCTTCCTTAAATGTTATGTTCCAATTCTTCCTACCAACAGAAACATTACCATCTCCAGGAAATGATTGCCCATGTTCCAATCTTTCATCCTTGAAACCTTAGTGGCATGAACCACCATCATCAACACAATATTGCCTTGAAAGTTCTACAATAGCTCTGGCAGCTTGGCTTGCATGTTCTGCAAACTCAGCCGCTGCTTGAGCAGCAGAGGTAGTATCCTTAAATTTCATGTTCCAATTCTGCCTGCCAACAAAAACATTACCATCACCATCTCCATGAAATGATTGCCCATGTTCCAACCTTTCATCCTTGAAACCTAAGTGGCATGAACCACCATCATCAACACAATATTGCCTTGAAAGTTCTACAACAGCTCTTGCAGCTAGGCTTGCATGTTCTCCAAACTCAGCCGCTGCTTGAGCAGCAATGGTAGCATCCTTAAATTTCATGTTCCAATTCAGCTTGCCAACAGAAAAATTACCATATCCAGGAAATGCTTGCCCATATTCCAACCTTTCATCCTTGAAACCTAAGTAGCATAAACCACCATCATCAACACAATATTGCCTTGAAAGTTCTCCAACAGCTCCGGCAGCTAGGCTTGCATGTTCTGCAAACTCAGCCGCTGCTTGAGCAGCAGAGGTAGCGTCCTTAAATTTCATGTTCCAATTCTGCCTGCCAACAGAAACATTACCATCACCATCTCCAGGAAATGATTGCCCGTGTTCCAACCTTTCATCCTTGAAACCTAAGTAGCATAAACCACCATCATCAACACAATATTGCCTTGAAAGTTCTCCAACAGCTCCGGCAGCTAGGCTTGCATGTTCTGCAAACTCAGCCGCTGCTTGAGCAGCAGAGGTAGCATCCTTAAATTTCATGTTCCAATTATTCCTGCCAACAGAAACATTACCATCTCCAGGAAATGATTGCCCATGTTCCAACCTTTCATCATTGAAACCTAAGTGGCTTGAACCACCATCATCAACACAATATTGCCTTCAAAGTTCTACAACAGCTCTGGCAGCTAGGCTTGCTTGTTCTGCAAACTCAGCCGCTGCTTGAGCAGCAAAGGTAGCATCCTTAAATTTCATGTTCCAATTCTGCCTGCCAACAGAAAAATTACCATCTCCTGGAAATGGTTGCCCATGTTCCAACCTTTCATCCTTGAAACATAAGTGGTATGAACCACCATCATCAACACAATATTGCCTTGAAAGTTCTACAATAGCTCTGGCAGCTAGGCTTGCATGTTTTGCAAACTCAGCCGCTGCTTGAGCAACAAAGGTAGCATCCTTAAATTTCATGTTCCAATTCAGCCTGCCAATAGAAAAATTACTATTAACATCTCCAGGAAATGATTGCCCATGTTCAACCTTAGATCCTTGAAACCTAAGTGGTATGAACCACCATCATCAACATAATATTGCCTTGAAAGTTCTACAACAGCTCAGGCTGTTAGGCGTGCATGTTCTGCAAACTCAGCCGCTGCTTGAGCAGAAGAGGTAGCATCCTTAAATTTCATGTTCCAATTCTTCCTGCCAACAGAAACATTACCATCACCATCTCCAGGCAATGATTGCCCATGTTCCAACCTTTCATCCTTGAAACCTAAGTGGCATGAACCACCATCATCAACACAATATTGCCTGGAAAGTTCAACAACAGCTCTGGCAGCTAGACTTGCATGTTCTGCAAACTCAGCCGCTACTTGAGCAGCAGAGGTAGCATCCTTAAATTTCATGTTCCAATTCTGCCTGCCAATAGAAAAATTACCATTACCATCTCCAGGAAATGATTGCCCATGTTCCAACCTTTTATCCTTGAAACCTAAGTGGCATGAACCACCATTATCAACACAATATTGCCTTGAAAGTTCTACAACAGCTATGGCAGCTAGGCTTGCATGTTCTGCAAACTCAGCCGCTACTTGAGTAGCATAGGTAGCATCCTTAAATTTCATGTTCCAATTCTGCCTGTCAATAGACAAATTACCATCATCAATACAAGGAAATGATTGCCCATGTTCCAACCTTTCATTCTTGAAACCTAAGTCGCATGAACCACCATCATCAACACAATATTGCCTTGAAAGTTCTACAATAGCTCTGGAAGCTAGGCTTGCATGTTCTGCAAACTCAACCGCTCCTTGACCAGCAGAGGTAGCATCCTTAAATTTTATGTTCCAATTCTGCCTGCCAACAGAAAAGTTACCATTACCATCTCCAGGAAATGCTTGGCCATGTTCCAACCTTTCATCCTTGAAACCAAAGTGGCATGAACCACCATCATCAACATAGTATTGCCTTGAAAGTTCTCCAACAGCTCTGGCAGCTAGGCTTGCATGTTCTGCAAACTCAGCCGCTGCTTGAGCAACAAAGGTAGCATCCTTAAATTTCATGTTCCAATTCTGCCTGCCAATAGAAAAATTACCATTACCATCTCCTGGAAATGATTGCCCATGTTCCAACCTTTCATCCTTGAAACCTAAGTGGCATGAACCACCTTCATCAACACAATATTGCCTTGAAAGTTCTACAACAGCTCAGGCAGCTAGGCGTGCATGTTCTGTAAACTCAGCCGCTGCTTGAGCAGCAGAGGTAGCATCCTTAAATTTCATGTTCCAATTCTGCCTGCTAACAGGAACATTTCCATCACCATCTCCAGGAAATGATTGCCCATGTTCCAACCTTTCATCCTTGAAACCTAAGTGGCATGAACCACCATCATCAACACAATATTGCCTTGAAAGTTCTACAACAGATCTGGCAGCTAGGCTTGCATATTTTGCAAACTCAGCCGCTACTTAAGCAGCAGAGGTAACATCCTTAAATTTCATGTTCCAATTCTGCCTGCCAATAGAAAAATTACCATTACCATCTCCAAGAAATGATTTCCCATGTTCCAACCTTTCATCCTTGAAACCTAAGTGGCATGAACCACCATCATCAACACAATATTGCCTTGAAAGTTCTACAACAACTCTAGTAGCTAGGCTTGCATGTTCTGCAAACTCAGCCGCTGCTTGAGCAGCAGAGGTACCATCCTTAAATTTCATGTTCCACTTCTACCTGCCAACAGAAAAATTACCATTACCATCTCCAGGAAATGATTGCCCATGTTCCAACCTTTCTTCCTTGAAACCTAAGTGGCATGAACCACCATCTTCAACACAATATTGCCATGAAAGTTCTACAACAGCTATGGCAGCTAGGCTTGCATGTTCTGCAAACTCAGCCGCTGCTTGAGTAGCAGAGGTAGCATCCTTAAATTTCATGTTCCAATTCTGCCTGTCAATAGAAAAATTACCATCATCAACACAAGGAAATGATTGCCCATGTTCCAACCTTTCATTGTTGAAACCTAAGTCGCATGAACCACCATCCTCAACACAATATTGCCTTGAAAGTTCTACAACAGCTCTGGAAGCTAGGCTTGCATGTTCTGCAAACTCAACCGCTGCTTGACCAGCAGAGGTAGCATCCTTAAATTTTATGTTCCAATTCTGCCTGCCAACAGAAAAGTTACCATTACCATCTCCAGGAAATGCTTGTCCATGTTCCAACCTTTCATCCTTGAAACCAAAGTGGCATGAACATCAACACAATATTGCCTTGAAAGTTCTACCACAACTCTAGTAGCTAGGCTTGCATGTTCTGCAAACTCAGCCGCTGCTTGAGCAGCAGAGGTACCATCCTTAAATTTCATGTTCCACTTCTACCTGCCAACAGAAAAATTACCATTACCATCTCCAGGAAATGATTGCCCATGTTCCAACCTTTCATCCTTGAAACCTAAGTGGCATGAACCACCATCATCAACACAATATTGCCATGAAAGTTCTACAACAGCTATGGCAGCTAGGCTTGCATGTTCTGCAAACTCAGCCGCTGCTTGAGTAGCAAAGGTAGCATCCTTAAATTTCATGTTCCAATTCTGCCTGCCAATAGAAAAATTACCATCATCAACATAAGGAAATGATTGCCCATGTTCCAACCTTTCATCCTTGAAACCTAAGTGGCATGAACCACCATCATCAACACAGTATTTCCTTTAAAGTTCTACAACAGCTCTGGCAGCTAGGCTTGCATGTTCTGCAAACTCATATGCTGCTTGAGCAGCAGAGGTAGTATCCTTAAATTTCATGTTGCAATTCTGCTTGCCAACAGAAAAATTACCATCTCCAGGAAATGCTTGCCCCTGTTCCAACCTTTCATCCTTAAAACCTAAGTAGTATGAACCACCATCATCAACACAATATTGCCTTGAAAGTTATACAACAGCTCTGTTAGCTAGGCTTGCATATTCTGCAAACTCATCCGCTGCTTGAGAAGCAGAGGTAGCATCCTTAAATTTCATGTTCCAATTCTTCTTGCCAAACGAAGAATTACCATCTCCAGGAATTGATTGCCCATGTTCCAACCTTTCATCCTTGAAACCTAAGTGGCATGAACCACCATTATCAACACAATATTGCCTTGAAAGTTCTACAACAGCTCTAGAAGCTAGGCTTGCATATTCTGCAAACTCAACCGCTGCTTGACCAGCAGAGGTAGCATCCTTAAATTTTATGTTCCAATTCTGCCTGCCAACAGAAAAGTTACCATTACCATCTCCAGGAAATGCTTGCCCATGTTCCATCCTTTCATCCTTGAAACCTATGTGGCATGAACCACCATCATCAACATAGTATTGCCTTGAAAGTTCTCCAATAGCTCTGGCAGCTAGGCTTGCATGTTCTGCAAACTCAGCCGCTGCTTGAGCAACAAAGGTAGCATCCTTAAATTTCATGTTCCAATTCTGCCTGCCAATAGAAAAATTACCATTACCATCTCCAGGAAATTATTGCCCATGTTCCAACCATTCATCCTTGAAACCTAAGTGGCATGAACCACTATCATCAACACAATATTGCCTTGAAAGTTTTACAACAGCTCAGGCAGCTAGGCGTGCATGTTCTGCAAACTCAGCCGCTGCTTGAGCAGCAGAGGTAGCATCCTTAAATTTAAAATGTTCCAATTCTGCCTGCCAACAGAAACATTACCATCACCATCTCCAGGAAATGATTGCCCATGTTCCAACCTTCATCCTTGAAACATAAGTGGCATGAACCACCATCATCAACACAATATTGCCTTGAAAGTTCTACAACAGCTCTGGCAGCTAGACTTGCATGTTCTGCAAACTCAGCCGCTACTTGAGCAGCAGAGGTAGCATCCTGTATGGAGGGATAGAGATCGGTTGAGTGTCAGGCAATGCACTAATGCTAAACTCAATCTCCCTTTCAGGAGGAAGGCCTGGGAGTTTATCTGGGAAAACATTTGGAAATTCATTGACCACGGGGATTGATTGTAGAGTAGGCGGCTTCGCCTCCGCATCCCTAACGCGAACAAGATGATAAATGTAACCATTTGAGATCATCTTCCTTGTTAAGATAGGAAATAAACCTACCTTTCGGCGTAGCAATGTTCCCCTTCCATTCAATGGCGGGTTCACCCGGAAACTGAAACCTAACCATCTTCGTACGACAGTCAACATTTGCATAGCATGAGGCCAACCAGTCCATTCCCATTATCACATCGAAATCAACCATTTCTAACTCAAATAAATTTGCCGAGGTTTGACGACTACAAATCATCACAGTGCAACCTTTATATAGCCTTCTAGCAATCACAGAATCTCCTATCGGAGTGGATACCGCAAGTGGTTTACTTATCAATTCAGGTTCAATGCCAAACTTATTAGCCACAAAGGGTGTAACATATGATAAGGTAGATCCTGGATCAATTAGCGCATATACATCATAAGAAAACACAGACAATATACCTGTAACAACATCCGGAGACGACTCGAGATCTTGTTGACCTACAAGAGCATAGGTTCGATTTTGAGCACCACTCGAACTCGGCACTGAACCTCTACCTCTACCACGACCTGTCGACTGTTGAAAACCTTGTGCTGGAGGTCGAACTGATGAGGAAGAACCAGACACAGAT
This sequence comes from Nicotiana tomentosiformis, assembly GCF_000390325.3. Classification (NCBI taxonomy): domain Eukaryota; kingdom Viridiplantae; phylum Streptophyta; class Magnoliopsida; order Solanales; family Solanaceae; genus Nicotiana; species Nicotiana tomentosiformis. The sequence continues at coordinate 9,515 of NW_027174849.1, forward strand.
CCAGTCGGTTGAGCCATACCACCACCTCCTCTGTTAGGACAATCCCGCATCATATGGCCACGCTGTCCGCAAGAATAGCACGCATCGGAACCTCGACAGCATAGTCCAAAGTGGGCCTTGCCGCACTGATCACAACGAGGTGTTGGGGGTCTCGTCTGACTAGTATCTCTATGAAATTGTGAGCCTGATGCCCTCAAACTCTGACTTGAACCAGAATAGGTAAATCGATCATACCGAGGCCTCTGAAACTTTGGAGGAGCACTAGCTACAGGTGGCACCGAACTCCTCGAAGATTGGGGCCTGATACTGCCTCTGAACTCATCCGAATACCCTGCAAATCTCGCCCTGTTATGCTGGCCCCTATCCTGCTCCCTATCTGCCCTTTGCTGGCGCTTACGATCCTCTAGGTTCTGGGCATAAGCCTGAATACGGGAAATATCCATGCCCTCTACCAAGGAGGCTATTGTGCACTCATTTATCAGATGTGGTCCCAACCCGTTCACGAACAGATGCACCCTATCGCTCATCTCAGACACCATATGGGGAGCATACCTTGCTAAAGAATCAAACTGTATACTATACTCTTGTACAGTTATATTACCCTATCGAAGGTTCAAGAACTTATCAGCTCTGGCTCGTCGTATCTCAACTGGAAAGTAGTGACGAAGAAAGGCCTCAGAAAATTCCTTCCACACGGCTGGAGGAGCGTTCGGACCCCTAGATCTCTCCCAACTATCATACCAGAAAATTGCTAAATCCCGTAACCGATAAGAAGCCAACTCTACTGCCTCCGTATCACTAGCATGCATAACCCGCAATGTACGATGAACCTGATCAATAAATGTTTGTGGGTCCTCCTTGGGGTCTGATCCGGTAAACACTGGAGGGTCTAGATTAATAAAATCACGAACTCTCGCACTAACCAGTTTATCAGCAGCACCGGTATTCTGCTTCTGAGCCTGAGCAGCTACCAAGCTAGTCAACAATTGCACCGCACTGTTCATCTCGTGGTTTGTAGTGCCAGACGGAGGAACTGGATGTACTGGGTGCCTCCTAATATCCTCTAGAGGAGACGGAGAGGTATGAGACGGCATCTCACTCTGAGCCTCACTTTGGCCTGCTCTGGATGGAGGCACCTGAATGTTACCCTCTCCCACAGCTGTATCAAGCCGTTTACTAATCGATTGCTTCCTAGTCGAAGGCATCGCTGAAAAAAAAACAAGGTGAATATTACATATGAACACTTACTACTCAACTCTACGCACGATCTAGATTCAGGAAGAAGGTAACAACCCTAGATGTCACGTAGCCTCCTGATTATAAATGTGGCGCGCTACACATCCATAATCAAAACTCTACTAGACACGGCTCATAGACAACCCCTAGGACAGACTTGCTCTGATACCAAGTTTGTCACGACCCAACTGGAGGGTCATGACTAGCACCGGGCCATACTTGCCGAGCACCAACGTACATTTTATCTAACCTTCCTTATTATCTTTAAGGGCCGACAAGATCAATATAAATAGTCGACATGGATCATGAACATCCAACAATGAAAGATAATGTCATGAACATACATAACATGGGACGACAAGACTGTCAAGAAACTATATATAAGGTACGAGCTACCATGCTGCCATGAAAGACTATACAACAAAAATCAGCCGACAAGGCATTCTAAACCATACATGAGTCGACACCTGTCTATGAGCCTCTAAAGGAACATAAGTGCTACAACATTGCCGGAACAGGGCGACATACCCATAATGTCTATAACAAAAATGCATACCAAGACCACGGTAAGTCCGGAGAAGGGATCTCGCCAATAACCGCTGAACTGGACAGCCTACTGTGGTAGGGGAGCTACGTCTACTTGTCTATCAGGACCTGCAGCACGACATGCAGCGTCCACAAATAAAAAGGATGTCAGTACGAATAAAGTACTGAGTATGTGAGGCAGGAAAGCATAATTGAGAACAGTAATGTAAACAGGGATAGAAAATATACAACCAGTGACATCTGGGTACCTCCGAGGGCTACTGACATGAAATACATGACACATACATATATATACATAAACTTTTAAAACATACGCCTTTGTGGGCATCACCATCATCATATCGTACCCGGCCGTAATAGGCTCGGTAAAACGTACCCGGCCATCATAGGGCTCGGTAGAATCGTACCCGGCCACGTGGAGCTCGGTAAAACCCAACTGATCAGTGGTTGCACAATAGGTGCCGTACCCGGCCGACTATAGCGCGGCTCGGTAGAGTAAAATAGATACATATATATGATGCATGCTGGACTCATTGGAATCACATTTTGAACCTTTCGGAGTGACATAAGGTTGGTATCCTTCGTACACGTTATTAGGATTAACTCTTCATCAAGAATCTTATAAGAATCAGGAACTACCAACAACATTGATAATATAAGAATAAGAGAAGCAACATCAATATCAACCATTTCATAAGAAGGGCAGCAATGTAGGTACTGCTAGCTTCTAAGAGTAGAGTATCTTTGGGAGCTCGTTCATTACATTATGTACAATCGGAGTCGTGCAAAAGAATGAAGGGGATAGCCTCACATACCTTGTATATACTGCCCCTCAAGCTATGCAAATGTCACGACTCCTTAGTCTACAATAAGAGAAATGACACTATCATTATCGTTTAAGCGTCGTAACTATTATGTATCGACCGCAACCTATTTTACGATGAAACGGACAGCACCTCCCCTATTTATATGACTTCCCACAAGTCAATACAATCACCAAACAGCCCAAACAACATCATTAATAATCATATTGAGCCTCCAAAACAGTCCACCAACTAACAACATTACTACCAAGCCTTTCGATATATATTTTACAAGTTCTAGCTTCAACGACTTAGCTGCAACTTGGATAATCTTAAATATATATAGAGTAAGAGGTTCCTTACCTTTAAACAGAAAGAACAACTCCAATTTGACCTTAATTTTCCACGAAATATCCCTTCAATTCTGCCACAAGAACAAGGAAGCGAAACTAGCAATCAATTCGGGTTTTTTTCGGCACTAGAATTACTTTAGAAGACTTGAAATCACCTAGGGTTGATATTAAAAACTTGAAGGAGTATTTACAGAACATAAAACACTTGAAACAACCTCCCACATGAGCTGGAACAACACAAAAATCAGCAACAACAAGAAGAACAAGAAACTTACTAGCGCCACGGGATTCCGGACACTTGATTTGTGTTGTTTGCCCTTTGTTTGGGTCTTGGATCATGAGATAACCTTGAGAGAGTGTTTTTAGGGTTATAAGGTCTGAATATACTGAAAATTAATGACTTAAAACGGGGTTGAGGTATCTTATATATGTCCATATGTCTTAAACCGCCTTTGTGGGCCCCATAGAGAGCAGCTTGGTGCACTCTCGCGAAAATGCGAATATATCTCTATTCCGAGATCGTATCGACGAACGGTTTAATGCGTTGGAAACTAGACTCATAGATATTCAATTTTATAGGTAGATCACCCCATAATTCTAAGCACATTGGGAGAAAAATGCAGTAAAATTTGACCTAAAGTTTAAGTAAAATTATAAACCTAAGTTGCAACAACTTTTATCGACTTTTGTTTCATAACTCTCTTGACTTCAAGACTTATGATGCGGATATTATATGATTCAAATACATTAAAACAAGACCTCTTGGGACAATTAATCACCTCTAGTGTTACCCGAAAATACGGGTTACAACATCCTTGATTCGTTTAACTTTAAATACTTGTTAACCACTCTTATACACCCTTGTATTGTTTAAGACCAATAGGATTAACTTCTTGTCATCTCAAAGATAATATCTTCTTGGATTTACGTCGACTAACTTACAGCGTGATCTATGGTATGCGAATTTGGGTTGTAACACCCTCTCCCCCTTAGGAACATTCGTCCTCGAATGTAAGGGTTTATGGGGTGTCTAACTCATTGTGGATTCCGACGGAGATTTCCGGCTGAGTTTCCCCTATAAAATGGACACTAGCCAAACTTGCAAGAAGTTAAACCTAACCTATGGCCTTACAAGACTATACAAAGCATTATGGATTTGTACATTATCTGCATATTACCATTTTGTATTAAAAAAAAGTATTCACAAGCTATTGCTTACCTCATAGAGTCGTTCCACCTTATAATGCGTCCTTCTTTCCCCCGGCATCCTCGTTATCTTCACTCTGGAATAGGTAAGGGTATTTAGACTTCATCTCCTCTTCTGCTTCCCATGTCATTTCTTCTATATTCTTGTTCCTCAATAATACTTTGACGGAAGCTACATCCTTTATTCTCAGCTTGCGGACTTGTCGATCTAATATAGCCATTGGCACTTCATCATATGATAGATCCTCTGTAACTTGTACATCTTTGATAGGGACAACCCGAGAAGGGTCTCCAATACATTTCCTCAACATAGATACATGGAATACCGGGTGTACAAATTCCAATTCGGATGGCAATTCTAACTCATAAGCAACCTATCCAATTCGTCGAAGAATTTTGTACGGCCCAATATACCGCGGACTCAACTTACCCTTCTTCCCAAAACGCATAACACCCTTCATCGGCGAGATCTTCAGGAAAACCCAATCACCAACCTCAAATTCCAGATCACGACGTCGGACATCAGAATAAGACTTTTGCCTGCTTTGTGCCATCCTCAGTCGCTCTTGTATCACTTTCACCTTCTCAATGGCTTGGTGAATCAAATCTTGCCCATATAATTCTGTCTCACTGACTTCGAACCATCCAACTGGTGATCTACACCTCCTCACGTACAGTGCCTCATACGGGGCCATTTTAATACGGGAATGGTAGTTATTATTGTAGCCGAATTCTATAAGTGCCAGATGGTCATCCCAATTCCCCTTGAAATCTAGAACACATGCTCGTAGCATATCTTCAAGCGTCTGGATGGTACGTTCAGCCAGTCCGTCAGTCTACGGATGGAATGCAGTGCTGAGATTTACTTGTGTGCCTAAACCCTTCTGAAAAGACCTCCAAAAGTTAGCCATAAATTGAGCTCCTCGGTCTGATATAATAGATACCGGCACACCATGAAGCCTAACAATCTCCTTGATATACAATTTCGCATAATCTTTAGCCGTGTAAGTTGTCTTAACTGGTAGAAAATGGGCAGATTTTGTAAGTCGATCAACTATCATCCAGATGGAGTCAAACTTATGATAAGAGTGAGGTAATCCAATAATGAAGTCCATATTAATCACCTCCCATTTCCAGGTCGAAATCTCTATATTCTGAATCAATCCACTAGGTTTCTGATGCTCGATCTTTACTTGTTGACAATTAGGACACTGGGCTACAAATTCTGCAATAGACTTCTTCATGTTATCCCACCAATACTGCTCCTTAATATCATGATACATCTTTGTCGAGCCAGGATGGATAGAATATCGGGACTGGTGAATCTCAATCATAATCTTCTCTCGCAACCCTGCCACACTAGGTACACATAATCGGCCCTGGTATCTCAGTGTCCCATCTCCTCCGATCTTGAAAGCTGTAATCTTACACTGCTGAATTCCCTCTCTCAATCTTACTAAGGTAGGATCTTCATATTGCCGTGCTTTTACCTCAGCTACCAAAGATGATTCTGTTGTATTCTGTACAGTAACACCTCCGTCATCAGAGTCCAACAATCTGATTCTCATATTGGCCAGCTGGTGAAGCTCTTTGGTCAACCCTTGTCTACCTGCCTCAATATGTATTAAGCTTCCCATTGACTTACGGCTGAGAGCGTCTGCCACAACATTAGCTTTACCGGGATGGTACAATATCTCGACATCGTAGTCTTTCAGTAATTCAAGCCACCTACGCTGCCTCAAATTCAACTCCTTCTGCTTGAAGATGTATTGTAAACTCTTGTGATCTGTGTAGATGTCAACATGGACGCCGTATAAGTAGTGCCGCCATATCTTCAAAGCATATATTACTGCAGCCAATTCCAAATCATGAGTCGGGTAATTCTTTTCATGCTTCTTCAATTGTCTTGATGCATAAGCAATCACCTTCCCAGGTTGCATCAATACGCACCCCAAACCTATACCTGAGGCATCACAATATACCACACAATCTTCTATTCCTTCTAGGAGAGTGAGCACTGGCGCGGATGTCAATCGATTCTTTAGCTCCTGAAAACTATGTTCACAAGCATCAGACCACTGGAACTTGGTAGATTTCTGTGTTAACTTAGTCAAATGGTGCTGATATAGAGGAAAACCCTTCCACAAACAGCCTATAATATCCTGCTAGCCCCAGGAAGCTGCAGACTTCTGACGGTGGTGTAGGTCTCGGCCAATTCTTCACTGCATCGATCTTCTGAGTGTCGACACTAATACCGTCATCAGATATCACATGTCAAGGAATGCTACTGAGTTCAGCCAGAATTCACATTTAGATAGCTTAGCATATAACTTATGATTCTGAAGGGTCTGTAATACTATCCGCAAGTGGCCCACATGTTCCGCCTCCGAACGAGAATACACCAGAATGTCATCAATGAATACGATCACGAACATATCAAGATAGGGCCTGAATACACTATTCATGAGATCCATAAAAGCTGCTGGGGCATTTGTTAGCCCCAATGACATCACCAAGAACTCAAAATGCCCATATCTTGTCCGGAAGGCCGTCTTTGGAATATCCTTCTCCTTAACCCTCACCTGATGATACCCTGAACACAAGTCAATCTTGGAGAAATACTTGGCACCCTGGAGTTGGTCAAACAGGTCATCAATTCTTGGAAGTGGATACTTGTTCTTTATTGTAAACTTATTCAACTGTCGATAATCGATACACATCCTTAAAGACCCATCTTTCTTCCGTACGATCAAGACTGGAGCACCCCAAGGTGAAGTGCTAGGCCTAATGAAACCCTTATCCAGCAAGTCCTTCAACTGCGCCTTCAACTCTTGCAACTCTGTCGGGGCCATCCTGTATGGAGGGATAGAGATCGGTTGAGTGTCAGGCAATGCATTAATGCTAAACTCAATCTCCCTTTCAGGAGGAAGGCCTGGGAGTTTATCTGGGAAAACATTTGGAAATTCATTGACCACGGGGATTGATTGTAGAGTAGGCGGCTTTGCCTCCGCATCCCTAACGCGAACAAGATGATAAATGTAACCTTTTGAGATCATCTTCCTTGCCTTAAGATAGGAAATAAACCTACCTTTCGGCGTAGCAATGTTCCCCTTCCATTCAATGGCGGGTTCACCCGGAAACTGAAACCTAACCATCTTTGTACGACAGTCAACATTTGCATAGCATGAGGCCAACCAGTCCATTCCCATTATCACATCGAAATCAACCATTTCTAACTCAAATAAATTTGCCGAGGTTTGACGACTACAAATCATCACAGTGCAACCTTTATATAGCCTTCTAGCAATCACAGAATCTCCTATCGGAGTGGATACCGCAAGTGGTTTACTTATCAATTCAGGTTCAATGCCAAACTTATTAGCCACAAAGGGTGTAACATATGATAAGGTAGATCCTGGATCAATTAGCGCATATACATCATAAGAAAACACAGACAATATACCTGTAACAACATCCGGAGACGACTCGAGATCTTGTTGACCTACAAGAGCATAGGTTCGATTTTGAGCACCACTCGAACTCGGCACTGAACCTCTACCTCTACCACGACCTGTCGACTGTTGAAAACCTTGTGCTGGAGGTCGAACTGATGAGGAAGAACCAGACACAGATCCAGTCGGTTGAGCCATACCACCACCTCCTCTGTTAGGACAATCCCGCATCATATGGCCATGCTGTCTGCAAGAATAGCACGCATCGGAACCTCGACGGCACAGTCCAAAGTGGGCCTTGCCGCACTGATCACAACGAGGTGTTGGGGGTCTCGTCTGACTAGTATCTCTATGAAATTGTGAGCCTGATGCCCTCAAACTCTGACCTGAACCAGAATAGGTAAATCGATCATACCGAGGCCTCTGAAACTTTGGAGGAGCACTAGCTACAGGTGGCACCGAACTCCTCGAAGATTGGGGCCTGATACTGCCTCTGAACTCATCAGAATACCCTGCAAATCTCGCCCTCTTATGCTGGCCCCTATCCTGCTCCCTATCTGCCCTTTGCTGGCGCTTACGATCCTCTAGGTTCTGGGCATAAGCCTGAATACGGGAAATATCCATGCCCTCTACCAAGGAGGCTATTGTGCACTCATTTATCAGATGTGGTCCCAACCCGTTCACGAACAGATGCACCCTATCGCTCATCTCAGACACCATATGGGGAGCATACCTTGCTAAAGAATCAAACTGTATACTATACTCTCGTACACTTATATTACCCTATCGAAGGTTCAAGAACTTATCAGCTCTGGCTCGTCGTATCTCAACTGGAAAGTAGTGACGAAGAAAGGCCTCAGAAAATTCCTTCCACACGGTTGGAGGAGCGTTCGGACCCCTAGATCTCTCCCAACTATCATACCAGAAAATCGCTAAATCCCGTAACCGATAAGAAGCCAACTCTACTGCCTCCGTATCACTAGCATGCATAACCCGCAATGTACGATGAACCTGATCAATAAATGTTTGTGGGTCCTCCTTGGGGTCTGATCCGGTAAACACTGGAGGGTCTAGATTAATAAAATCACGAACTCTCGCACTAACCGGTTTATCAGCAGCACCGGTATTCTGCTTCTGAGCCTGAGCAGCTACCAAGCTAGTCAACAATTGCACCGCACTGTTCATCTCGTGGTTTGTAGTGCCAGACGGAGGAACTGGATGTACTGGGTGCCTCCTAATATCCTCTAGAGGAGACGGAGAGGTATGAGACGGCATCTCACTCTGAGCCTCACTTTGGCCTGCTCTGGATGGAGGCACCTGAATGTTACCCTCTCCCACAGCTGTATCAAGCCGTTTACTAATCGATTGCTTCCTAGTCAAAGGCATCGTTGAAAAAAAACAAGGTGAATATTACATATGAACACTTACTACTCAACTCTACGCACGATCTAGATTCAGGAAGAAGGTAACAACCCTAGATGTCACGTAGCCTCCTGATTATAAATGTGGCGCACTACACATCCATAATCAAAACTCTACTAGACACGGCTCATAGACAACCCCTAGGACAGACTTGCTCTGATACCAAGTTTGTCACGACCCAACTGGAGGGTCATGACTAGCACCGGGCCATACTTGCCGAGCACCAACGTACATTTTATCTAACCTTCCTTATTATCTTTAAGGGCCGACAAGATCAATATAAATAGTAGACATGGATCATGAACATCCAACAATGAAAGATAATGTCATGAACATACATAACATGGGACGACAAGACTGTCAAGAAACTATATATAAGGTACGAGCTACCATGCTGCCATGAAAGACTATACAACAAAAATCAGCCGACAAGGCATTCTAAACCATACATGAGTCGACACCTGTCTATGAGCCTCTAAAGGAACATAAGTGCTACAACATTGCCGGAACAAGGCCCCGACATACCCATAATGTCTATAACAAAAATGCATACCAAGACCACGGTAAGTCCGGAGAAGGGATCTCGCCAATAACCGCTTAACTGGACAGCCTACTGTGGTAGGGGAGCTACGTCTACTTGTCTATCAGGACCTGCAGCACGACATGCAGCGTCCACAAATAAAAAGGATGTCAGTACGGATAAAGTACTGAGTATGTGAGGCAGGAAAGCATAAGTGAGAACAGTAATGTAAACAGGGATAGAAAATATACAACCAGTGACATCTGGGTACCTCCGAGGGCTACTGACATGAAATACATGATACATACATATATATACATAAACTTTTAAAACATACGCCTTTGTGGGCATCACCATCATCATATCGTACCCGGCCGTAATAGGCTCGGTAAAACGTACCCGGCCATCATAGGGCTCGGTAGAATCGTACCCGGCCACGTGGAGCTCGGTAAAACCCAACTGATCAGTGGTTGCACAATAGGTGCCGTACCCGGCCGACTATAGCGCGGCTCGGTAGAGTAAAATAGATACATATATATGATGCATGCTGGACTCATTGGAATCATATTTTGAACCTTTCGGAGTGACATAAGGTTGGTATCCTTCGTACACGTTATTAGGATTAACTCTTCATCAAGAATCTTATAAGAATCAGGAACTACCAACAACATTGATAATATAAGAATAAGAGAAGCAACATCAATATCAACCATTTCATAAGAAGGGCAGCAATGTAAGTACTACTAGCTTCTAAGAGTAGAGTATCTTTGGGAGCTCGTTCATTACATTATGTACAATCGGAGTCGTGCAAAAGAATGAAGGGGATAGCCTCACATACCTTGTATATACTGCCCAACCTCAAGCTATGCAAATGTCACGACTCCTTAGTCTACAATAAGAGAAATGACACTATCATTATCGTTTAAGCGTCGTAACTATTATGTATCGACCGCAACCTATTTTACGATGAAACGGACAGCACCTCCCCTATTTATATGACTTCCCACAAGTCAATAAAATCACCAAACAGCCCAAACAACATCATTAATAATCATATTGAGCCTCCAAAACAGTCCACCAACTAACAACATTACTACCAAGCCTTTCGATATATATTTTACAAGTTCTAGCTTCAACGACTTAGCTGCAACTTGGATAATCTTAAATATATATAGAGTAAGAGGTTCCTTACCTTTAAACAGAAAGAACAACTCCAATTTGACCTTAATTTTCCACGAAATATCCCTTCAATTCTGCCACAAGAACAAGGAAGCGAAACTAACAATCAATTCGGATTTTTTTCGGCACTAGAATTACTTTAGAAGACTTGAAATCACCTAGGGTTGATATTAAAAACTTGAAGGAGTATTTACAGAACATAAAACACTTAAAAAAACCTCCCACATGAGCTGGAACAACACAAAAATCAGCAACAACAATAAGAACAAGAAACTTACTAGCGCCACGGGATTCCCGACACTTGATTTGTGTTGTTTGCCCTTTGTTTGGGTCTTGGATCATGAGAGAACCTTGAGAGAGTGTTTTTAGGGTTATAAGGTCTGAATATACTGAAAATTAATGACTTAAAATGGGGTTGAGGTATCTTATATATGTCCATATGTCTTAAACCGCCTTTGTGGGCCCCATAGAGAGCAGCTTGGCGCACTCTCGCGAAAATGAGTTGGAAACTAGACTCATAGATCTTCAATTCGAAAGTAGATCACCCCATAATTCTAAGCGCATTGGGAGAAAAATGCAGTAAAATTTGACCTAAAGTTTAAGTAAAATTATAAACCTAAGTTGCAACAACTTTTATCGACTTTTGTTTCATAACTCGCTTGACTTCAAAACTTATGATGCGGATATTATATGATTCAAATACATTAAAACAAGACCTCTTGGGACAATTAATCACCTCTTGTGTTACCCGAAAATACGGGTTACAACATCCTTGATTCGTTTAACTTCAAATACTTGTTAACCACTCTTATACACCCTTGTATCGTTTAAGACCAATAGGATTAACTTCATATCATCTCAAAGATAATCTCTTCTTGGATTTACGTCGACTAACTTACGGCGTGATCTATGGTATGCGAATTTGGGTTGTAACACCTTTCATCCTTGAAACCTAAGTGGCATGAACCACCATCATCAACACAATATTGCCTTGAAAGTTCTACAACAACTCTAGTAGCTAGGCTTGCATGTTCTGCAAACTCAGCCGTTGCTTGAGCAGCAGAGGTACCATCCTTAAATTTCATGTTCCACTTCTACCTGCCAACAGAAAAATTACCATTACCATCTCCAGGAAATGATTGCCCATGTTCCAACCTTTCATCCTTGAGACCTAAGTGGCATGAACCACCATCATCAACACAATATTGCCACGAAAGTTCTACAACAGCTATGGCAGCTAGGCTTGCATGTTCTGCAAACTCAGCCGCTGCTTGAGTAGCAGAGGTAGCATCCTTAAATTTCATGTTCCAATTCTGCCTGCCAATATAAAAATTACCATCATCAACACAAGGAAATGATTGACCATGTTCCAACCTTTCATCCTTGAAACCTAAGTGGCATGAACCACCATCATCAATACAGTATTGCCTTGAAAGTTCTACAACAGCTCTGGCAGCTAGGCTTGCATGTTCTGCAAACTCATATGCTGCTTGAGCAGCAGAGGTAGTATCCTTAAATTTCATGTTGTAATTCTGCTTGCCAACAGAAAAATTACCATCTCCAGGAAATGCTTGCCCATGTTCCAACCTTTCATCCTTGAAACCTAAGTGGTATGAACCACCATCATCAACACAATATTGCCTTGAAAGTTATACAACAGCTCTGTCAGCTAGGCTTGTATGTTCTGCAAACTCATCCGCTGCTTGAGAAGCAGAGGTAGCATCCTTAAATTTCATGTTCCAATTCTGCTTGCCAACCGAAGAATTACCATCTCCAGGAAATGATTGCCCATGTTCCAACCTTTCATCCTTGAAACCTAAGTGGCATGAACCACCATCATCAACACAATATTGACATGAAAGTACTACAACAGCTATGGCAGCTAGGCTTGCATGTTCTGCAAACTCAGCCGCTGCTTGAGTAGCAGAGGTAGCATCCTTAAATTTCATGTTCCAATTCTGCCTGCCAATAGAAAAATTACCATCATCAACACAAGGAAATGATTGCCCATGTTCCAACCTTTCATCCTTGAAACCTAAGTGGCATGAACCACCATCACCCACACAGTATTGCCTTGAAAGTTCTACAACAGCTCTGGCAGCTAGGCTTGCATGTTCTGCAAACTCATATGCTGCTTGAGCAGCAGAGGTAGTATCCTTAAATTTCATGTTCCAATTTTGCCTGCCAACAGAAAAATTATCATTACCATCTCTAGGAAATGATTGCCCATGTTCCAACCTTTCATCATTGAAACCTAAGTGGCTTGAACCACCATCATCAACACAATATAGCCTTGAAAGTTCTACAACAGCTATGGCAGCTAGGCTTGCATGTTCTGCAAACTCAGCCGCTGCTTGAACAGCAAAGGTATCATCCTTAAATTTCATGTTCCAATTCTGCCTGCCAATAGAAAAATTACCATCATCAACACAAGGAAATGATTGCCCATGTTCCAACCTTTCATCCTTGAAACCTAAGTGGCATGAACCACCATCATCAACACAGTATTGCCTTGAAAGTTCTACAACAGCTCTGGCAGCTAGGCCTGCATGTTCTGCAAACTCATACGCTGCTTGAGTAGCAGAGGTAGTATCCTTAAATTTCATGTTGCAATTCTGCTTGCCAATAGAAAAATTACCATATCCAGGAAATGATTGCCCATGTTCCAACCTTTCTTCCTTGAAACGTAAGTGGTATGAACCACCATTATCAACACAATATTGCCTTGAAAGTTATACAACAGCTCTGTCAGCTAGGCTTGCATGTTCTGCAAACTCATCCGCTGCTTGAGAAGCAGAGGTAGCATCCTTAAATTTCATGTTCCAATTCTGCTTGCCAACCGAAGAATTACCATCTCCAGGAAATGATTGCCCATGTTCCAACCTTTCATCCTTGAAACCTAAGTGGCATGAACCACCATCATCAACACAATATTGCCTTGAAAGTTCTACAACAGCTCTGGAAGCTAGGCTTGAAAGTTCTGCAAACTCAACCGCTGCTTGACCAGCAGAGGTAGCATCCTTAAATTTTATGTTCCAATTCTGCCAGCCAACAGAAAAGTTATCATTACCATCTCCAGGAAATGCTTGCCCATGTTCCAACCTTTCATCCTTGAAAACTAAGTGGCATGAACCACCATCATCAACATAGTATTGCCTTGATTGTTCTCCAATAGCTCTGGCAGCTAGGCTGGCATGTTCTGCAAACTCAGTCGCTGCTTGAGCAACAAAGGTAGCATCCTTAAATTTCATGTTCCAATTCTGCCTGCCAATAGAAAAATTACCATTACCATCTCCAGGAAATGATTGCCCATGTTCCAACCTTTCATCCTTGAAAACTAAGTGGCATGAACCACCATCATCAACACAATATTGCCTTGAAAGTTCTACAACAGCTCAGGCAGCTAGGCGTGCATGTTCTGCAAACTCAGCCGCTGCTTGAGCAACAGAGGTAGCATCCTTAAATTTCATGTTCCAATTCTGCCTGCCAATAGAAAAATTACCATTACCATCTCCAGGAAATGATTGCCCATGTTCCAACCTTTCATCCTTGAAAACTAAGTGGCATGAACCACCATCATCAACACAATATTGCCTTGAAAGTTCTACAACAGCTCAGGCAGCTAGGCGTGCATGTTCTGCAAACTCAGCCGCTGCTTGAGCAACAGAGGTAGCATCCTTAAATTTCATGTTCCAATTCTGCCTGCCAACAGAAAAATTACCATCACCATCTCCAGGAAATGATTGCCCATGTTCCAACCTTTCATCCTTGAAACCTAAGTGGCATGAACCACCATCATCAACACAATATTGCCTTGAAAGTTCTACAACAGCTCTGGCAGCAAGACTTGCATGTTCTGCAAACTCAGCCGCTACTTGAGCAGCAGAGGTAGCATCCTTAAATTTCATGTTCCAATTCTGCCTGGCAATAGAAAAATTACAATTACCATCTCCAGGAAATGATTTTCCATGTTCCAACCTTTCATCCTTGAAACCTAAGTGGCACGATCCACCATCATCAACACAATATTGCCTTGAAAACTCTACAACAACTCTAGTAGCTAGGCTTGCATGTTCTGCAAACTCAGCCGCGGCTTGAGCAGCAGAGGTACCAACCTTAAATTTCATGTTCCACTTCTACCTGCCAACAGAAAAATTTCCATTACCATCTCCAGGAAATGATTTCCCATGTTCCAACCTTTCATCCTTGAAACCTAAGTGGCATGAACCACCATCATCAACACAATATTGCCATGAAAGTTCTACAACAGCTATGGCAGCTAGACTTGCATATTCTGCAAACTCAGCCGCTGCTTGAGTAGCAGAGGTAGCATCCTAAAATTTCATGTTCCAATTCTGCCTGCCAATAGAAAAATTACCATCATCAATACAAGGAAATGATTGCCCATGTTCCAACTTTTCATCCTTGAAACCTAAGTGGCATGAACCACCATTATCAACACAGTATTGCCTTGAAAGTTCTACAACAGCTCTGGCAGCTAGGCTTGCATGTTCTGCAAACTCATATGCTGCTTGAGCAGTAGAGGTAGTATCCTTAAATTTCATGTTACAATTCTGCTTGCCAACAGTAAAATTACCATCTCTAGGAAAAGCTTGCCCATGTTCCAACCTTTCATCCTTGAAACCTAAGTGGTATGAACCACCATCATCAACACAATATTGCCTTGAAAGTTATACAATAGCTCTGTCAGCTAGGCTTGCATGTTCTGCAAACTCATCCGCTGCTTGAGAAGCAGAGGTAGCATCCTTAAATTTCATGTTCTAATTCAGCTTGCCAACCGAAGAATTACCATCTCCAGGAAATAATTGCCCATGTTCCAACCTTTCATCCTTGAAACCTAAGTGGCATGAACCACCATCATCAACACAATATTGCCTTGAAAGTTCTACAACAGCTCTGGAAGCTAGGCTTGCATGTTCTGCAAACTCAACCGCTGCTTGACCAGCAGAGGTAGCATCCTTAAATTTTAGGTTCCAATTCTGCCTGCCAACAGAAAAGTTACCATTACCATCTCCAGGAAATGCTTGCCTATGTTCCAACCTTTTATCCTTGAAACCTAAGTGGCATGAACCACCATCATCAACATAGTATTGCCTTGAAAGTTCTCCAACAGCTCTGGCAGCTAGGTTTGCATGTTCTGCAAACTCAGTCGCTGCTTGAGCAGTAGAGGTAGCATCCTTAAATTTCATGTTCCAATTGTGCCTGCCAACAGAAAACTTATCATTACCATCTGAAGGAAATGATTGCCCATGTTCCAACTTTTCATCCTTGAAAACTAAGTGGCATGAACCACCATCATCAACACAGTATTGCCTTGAAAGTTCTACAACAGCTCTGGCAGCTAGGCTTGGTTCTTCTACAAACTCTGCCGTTGATTGAGCAGCAGAGGTAGCATCCTTAAATTTCATGTTCTAATTTTACCTGCCATCAGAAAAATTACCATTACCATCTCCAGAAAATGATTGCCCATTTCCCAACCTTTCATCCTTGAAACCTAAGTGGCATGAACCACCATCATCAACACAATATTGCTTTGAAAGTTCTTTAACAGATCTGGCAGCTAGGCTTGCATGTTCTGCAAACTCAGTCACTACTTTAGCAGCAGAGGTAGCATCCTTAAATTTCATGTTCCAATTCTGCCTGCCAATAGAAAAATTACCATCTCTAGGAAATGATTGCCCATGTTCCAACCTTTTATCCTTGAAACCTAAGTGGCATGAACCACCATCATCAACACAGTATTGCTTTGAAAGTTCTACAACAGCTCTGGTAGCTAGGCTTGCATGTTCTGGTAACTCAGTCGCTACTTGAGCAGCAGAGGTAGCATCCTTAAATTTCATGTTCCAATTCAGCCTGCCAACAGAAAAATTATCATTACCATCTCAAGGAAATGATTGCCCATGTTCCTAATTTTCATCCTTGAAAACAAAGTGGCATGAACCACCATCATCAACATAGTATTGCCTTGAAAGTTCTTCAACAGCTCTGGCAGCTAGGCTTGCATGTCCTGCAAACTCAATCGCTACTTGAGCAGCAGAGGTAGCATCCTTAAATTTCATGTTTCAATTCAGCCTGCCAACAGAAAAATTATCATTACCATCTTAAGGAAATGATTGCCCATGTTCCTACCTTTCATCCTTGAAAACTAAGTGGCATGAACCACCATCATCAACATAATATTGCCTTGAAAGTTCTCCAACAGCTCTGGTAGCTAGGCCTGCATGTTCTGCAAACTCAGTCGCTGATTGAGCACCAGAGGTAGCATCCTTAAATTTCATGTTTTAACTCTGCCTGGCAATAGAAAAATTACCATTACCATCTCAAGGAAATGATTGCCCACGCTCCAACTTTTCATCCTTGAAACCTAAGTGGCTTGAACCACCAACATCAACACAATATTGCCTTGAAAGTTCTACAACAGCTTTGGCAGCTAGGCTTACATGTTCTGAAAACTCAGCAGCTGCTTGAGTAGCAAAGGTAGCATCCTTAAATTTTATGTTCCAATTCTGCTCGCCAATAGAAAAATTACCATCTCCAGGAAATGATTGCCCATGTTCCAACCTTTCATCCTTGACACCTAAGTGGCATGAACCACCATCATCAATATAATATTGCCTTGAAAGTTTTACAATAGCTCTGGCAGCTAGGCTTGCATGTTCTGCAAACTCAATTGCTGCTGGAGCAACAAAGGTAGCATCCTTAAATTTCATGTTCCAATTCTGCCTGCCAATAGAAAAATTACCATCATCAACACAAGGAAATGATTGCCCATGTTCCAACCTTTCATCCTTGAAACCTAAGTGGCATGAACCACCATCATCAACACAGTATTTCCTTGAAAGTTCTACAACAGCTCTGGCAGCTAGGCTTGCATGTTCTGCAAACTCATATGCTGCTTGAGCAGCAGAGGTAGTATCCTTAAATTTCATGTTGCAATTCTGCTTGCCAACAAAAAAATTACCATCTCCAGGAAATGTTTGCCCATGTTCCAACCTTTCATCCTTGAAACCTAAGTGGTATGAACCACCATTATCAACACAATATTGCCTTGAAAGTTATACAACAGCTCTGTCAGCTAGGCTTGCATGTTCTGCAAACTCATCCGCTGCTTGAGAAGCAGATGTAGCATCCTTAAATTTCATGTTTCAATTCTGCTTGCCAACCGAAGAATTACCATCTCGAGGAAATGATTGCCCATGTTCCAACCTTTCATCCTTGAAACCTAAGTGGCATGAACCACCATCATCAACACAATATTGCTTTGAAAGTTCTACAACAGCTCTGGAAGCTAGGCTTGCATGTTCTGCAAACTCAACCGCTGCTTGACCAGCAGAGGTAGCATCCTTAAATTTTATGTTCTAATTCTGCCTGCCAACAGAAAAGTTACCATTGCCATCTCCAGGAAATGCTTGCCCATGTTCCAAACTTTCATCCTTGAAACCTAAGTGGCATGAACCACCATCATCAACATAGTATTTCCTTGAAAGTTCTCCAACAGCTCTGGCAGCTAGGCTTGCATGTTCTGCAAACTCAGTCGCTACTTGAGCAGCAGAGGTAGCATCCTTAAATTTCATGTTCCAATTCTGCCTGCCAACAGAAAAATTATCATTACCATCTCTAGGAAATGATTGCCCATGTTCCAACTTTTCATCCTTGAAAACTAAGTGGCATGAACCACCATCATCAACACAGTATTGCCTTGAAAGTTCTACAACAACTCTGGCAGCAAGGCATGGTTCTTCTGCAAACTCAGTCGTTGATTGAGCAGCAGAGGTAGCATCCTTAAATTTCATGTTCTAATTCTACCTGCCATCAGAAAAATTACCATTACCATCTCCAGGAAATGATTGCCCATTTTCCAACCATTCATCCTTGAAACCTAAGTGGCATGAACCACCATCATCAACATAGTATTGCCTTGAAAGTTCTTCAACAGCTCTGGCAGCTAGGCTTGCATGTCCTGCAAACTCAATCGCTACTTGAGCAGCAGAGGTAGCATCCTTAAATTTCATGTTTCAATTCAGCCTGCCAACAGAAAAATTATCATTACCATCTTAAGGAAATGATTGCCCATGTTCCTACTTTTCATCCTTGAAAACTAAGTGGCATGAACCACCATCATCAACATAGTATTGCCTTGAAAGTTCTCCAACAGCTCTGGTAGCTAGGCCTGCATGTTCTGCAAACTCAGTCGCTGATTGAGCACCAGAGGTAGCATCCTTAAATTTCATGTTTTAACTCTGCCTGGCAATAGAAAAATTACCATTACCATCTCAAGGAAATGATTGCCCACGCTCCAACTTTTCATCCTTGAAACCTAAGTGGCATGAACCACCAACATCAACACAATATTGCCTTGAAAGTTCTACAACAGCTTTGGCAGCTAGGCTTACATGTTCTGCAAACTCAGCAGCTGCTTGAGTAGCAAAGGTAGCATCCTTAAATTTTTTGTTCCAATTCTGCTCGCCAATAGAAAAATTACCATCTCCAGGAAATGATTGCCCATGTTCCAACCTTTCATCCTTGAAACCTAAGTGGCATGAACCACCATCATCAATATAATATTGCCTTGAAAGTTTTACAATAGCTCTGGCAGCTAGGCTTGCATGTTCTGCAAACTCAATTGCTGCTTGAGCAACAAAGGTAGCATCCTTAAATTTCATGTTCCAATTCTGCCTGCCAATAGAAAAATTACCATCATCAACACAAGGAAATGATTGCCCATGTTCCAACCTTTCATCCTTGAAACCTAAGTGGCATGAACCACCATCATCAACACAGTATTGCCTTGAAAGTTCTACAACAGCTCTGGCAGCTAGGCTTGCATGTTCTGCAAACTCATATGCTGCTTGAGCAGCAGAGGTAGTATCCTTAAATTTCATGTTGCAATTCTGCTTGCCAACAAAAAAATTACCATCTCCAGGAAATGCTTGCCCATGTTCCAACCTTTACTTCTTTAAACCTAAGTGGTATGAACCACCATTATCAACACAATATTGCCTTGAAAGTTATACAACAGCTCTGTCAGCTAGGCTTGCATGTTCTGCAAACTCATCCGCTGCTTGAGAAGCAGATGTAGCATCCTTAAATTTCATGTTTCAATTCTGCTTGCCAACCGAAGAATTACCATCTCGAGGAAATGATTGCCCATGTTCCAACCTTTCATCCTTGAAACCTAAGTGGCATGAACCACCATCATCAACACAATATTGCTTTGAAAGTTCTACAACAGCTCTGGAAGCTAGGCTTGCATGTTCTGCAAACTCAACCGCTGCTTGACCAGCAGAGGTAGCATCCTTAAATTTTATGTTCCAATTCTGCCTGCCAACAGAAAAGTTACCATTACCATCTCCAGGAAATGCTTGCCCATGTTCCAACCTTTCATCCTTGAAACCTAAGTGGCATGAACCACCATCATCAACATAGTATTTCCTTGAAAGTTCTCCAACAGCTCTGGCAGCTAGGCTTGCATGTTCTGCAAACTCAGTCGCTACTTGAGCAGCAGAGGTAGCATCCTTAAATTTCATGTTCCAATTCTGCCTGCCAACAGAAAAATTATCATTACCATCTCTAGGAAATGATTTTGCCCATGTTCCAACTTTTCATCCTTGAAAACTAAGTGGCATGAACCACCATCACCAACACAGTATTGCCTTGAAAGTTCTACAACAACTCTGGCAGCTAGGCATGGTTCTTCTGCAAACTCAGTCGTTGATTAAGCAGCAGAGGTAGCATCCTTAAATTTCATGTTCTAATTCTACCTGCCATCAGAAAAATTACCATTACAATCTCCAGGAAATGATTGCCCATTTTCCAACCATTCATCCTTGAAACCTAAGTGGCATGAACCACCATCATCAACATAGTATTGCCTTGAAAGTTCTTTAACAGATCTGGAAGCTAGGCTTGCATGTTCTGCAAACTCAGTCACTACTTTAGCAGCAGAGGAAGCATCCTTAAATTTCATGTTCCAATTCTGCCTGCCAATAGAAAAATTACCATCTCTAGGAAATGATTGCCCATGTTCCAACCTTTCATCCTTGAAACCTAAGTGGCATGAACCACCATCATCAACACAATATTGCCTTGAAAGTTCTAAAATAGCTCTGGCAGCTAAGCTTGCATGTTCTGCAAACTCAGTCGCTACTTGAGCAGCAGAGGTAGCATCCTTAAATTTCATGTTCCAATTCTGCCTGCCAACAGAAAAATTATCATTACCATCTCTAGGAAATGATTGCCCATGTTCCAACTTTTCATCCTTGAAAACTAAGTGGCATGAACCACCATCATCAACACAGTATTGCCTTGAAAGTTCTACAACAACTCTGGCAGCTAGGCTTGGTTCTTCTGCAAACTCAGCTGTTGATTGAGCAGCAGTGGTAGCATCCTTAAATTTCATGTTCTAATTCTACCTGCCATCAGACAAATTACCATTACCATCTCCAGGAAATGATTGCCCATTTTCCAACCTTTCATCTTTGAAACCTAAGTGGCATGAACCACCATCATCAACATAGTATTGCCTTGAAAGTTCTTTAACAGATCTGGCAGCTAGGCTTGCATGTTCTGCAAACTCAGTCACTACTTTAGCAGCAGAGGAAGCATCCTTAAATTTCATGTTCTAATTCTGCCTGCCAATAGAAAAATTACCATCTCTAGGAAATGATTGCCCATGTTCCAACCTTTCATCCTTGAAACCTAAGTGGCATGAACCACCATCATCAACACAATATTGCCTTGAAAGTTCTAAAATAGCTCTGGCAGCTAAGCTTGCATGTTCTGCAAACTCAGTCGCTACTTGAGCAGCAGAGGTAGCATCCTTAAATTTCATGTTCCAATTCTGCCTGCCAACAGAAAAATTATCATTACCATCTCTAGGAAATGATTGCCCATGTTCCAACTTTTCATCCTTGAAAACTAAGTGGCATGAACCACCATCATCAACACAGTATTGCCTTGAAAGTTCTACAACAACTCTGGCAGCTAGGCTTGGTTCTTCTGCAAACTCAGCTGTTGATTGAGCAGCAGTGGTAGCATCCTTAAATTTCATGTTCTAATTCTACCTGCCATCAGAAAAATTACCATTACCATCTCCAGGAAATGATTGCCCATTTTCCAACCTTTCATCTTTGAAACCTATGTGGCATGAACCACCATCATCAACATAGTATTGCCTTGAAAGTTCTTTAACAGATCTGGTAGCTAGGCTTGCATGTTCTGCAAACTCAGTCACTATTTTAGCAGCAGAGGTAGCATCCTTAAATTTCACGTTCCAATTCTGCCTGCCAATAGAAAAATTACCATCTCTAGGAAATGATTGCCCATGTTCCAACCTTTCATCCTTGAAACCTAAGTGGCATGAACCACCATCATCAACACAGTATTGCCTTGAAAGTTCTACAACAGCTCTGGCAGCTAGGCTTGCATGTTCTGCAAACTCATCCGCTGCTTGAGAAGCAGAGGTAGCATCCTTAAATTTCATGTTCCAATTCTGCTTGCCAACCGAAGAATTACCATCTCAAGGAAATGATTGCCCACGTTCCAACTTTTCATCCTTGAAACTAAGTGGCATGAACCACCATTATCAACACAGTATTGCCTTGAAAGTTCTACAACAGCTCTGGCAGCTAGGCTGGCATGTTCAGCAAACTCAGTCGCTACTTGAGCAACAGAGGTAGCATCCTTAAATTTCATGTTCCAATTCCGCCTGCCAATAGAAAAATTATCATTACCATCTCAAGGAAATGATTGCCCATGTTCCAACTTTTCATCCTTGAAAACTAAGTGGCATGAACCACCATCATCAACAAAATGATGCCTTGAAATTTTTGCAACAGCTCTGGCAGCTAGGCTTGCATATTCTGCAAACTCAACCGTTGCTTGAGCAGCATAGGTAGCATCCTTAAATTTCATTTTCCAATACTACCTGCCAATAGAAAAATTACCATTACCATCTCAAGGAAATGCTTGCCCACGTTCCAACTTTTCTTCCTTGAAAACTAAGTGGCATGAACCACCATCATCAACACAGTATTGCCTTGAAAGTTCTACAATAGCTCTGGCAGCTAGGCTTGCATGTTATGCAAACTCAACCGCTGCTTGAGCAGGAGAGGTAGCATCCTTAAATTTTATGTTCCAATTCTGCCTACCAACAGAAGAATTACCATTACCATCTCAAGGAAATGCTTGCCAATGTTTCAACCTTTCATCCTTGAAACCTAAGTGGCATGAACAACCATCATCAACATAGTATTGCCTGTAAAGTTCTCCAACAGCTCTGGCAGCTAGGCTTGCATGTTCTTCAAACTTAGTCGCTGCTTGAGCACCAGAGGTAGCATCCTTAAATTTCATGTTCTAACTCTGCCTGGCAATAGAAAAATTACCATTACCATCTCAAGAAAATGATTGCCCACGTTCCAACTTTTTATCCTTGAAAACTAAGTGGCATGAACCACCATCATCAACACAGTATTGCCTTGAAAGTTCTACAACAGCTCTGGCAGCGAGGCTTGCATGTTCTGCAAACTCAGTCGCTACTTGAGCAACAGAGGTAGCATCCTTAAATTTCATGTTCCAATTCTCCCTGCCAACAAAAAAATTATCATTACCATCTCAAGGAAATGATTTCCCATGTTCAAACTTTTCATCCTTGAAAACTAAGTGGCATGAACCACCATCATCAACACAATATTGCCTTGAAAGTTCCACAACAGCTCTGGCAGCTAGGCTTGCATGTTCTGCAAACTCAGTTGCTACTTGAGCAGCAGAGGTAGCATCCTTAAATTTCATGTTCCAATTAAGCCTGCCAACAGGAAAATAATCATTACCATCTCAAGGAAATGACTGCCCATGTTCCAACCTTTCATCCTTGAAAATTATATGGCATGAACCACCATCATCAACACAATATTGCCTTGAAAGTTTTACAACAGCTCTGGCAGCTAGGCTTGCATGTTCTGCAAACTCAGTCCTTACTTTAGCAGCAGAGGTAGTATCCTTAAATTTCATGTTCTAATTCTGCCTTCCAATAGAAAAATTATCATTACCATCTCAAGGAAATGATTGCCCATGTTCCAACCTTTCATCCTTGAAAACTATATGGCATGTACCACCATCATCAACACAATATTGCCTTGAAAGTTCTACAACAGCTCTGGCAGCTAGGCTTGCATGTTCTGCAAACTCAGTCCCTACTTTAGCAGCAGAGGTAGTATCCTTAAATTTCATGTTCTAATTCTGCCTTCCAATAGAAAAATTATCATTACCATCTCAAGGAAATGACTGCCCATGTTCCAACCTTTAATCCTTGAAAACTATATGGCATGAACCACCATCATCAACACAATATTGCCTTGAAAGTTCTACAACAGCTCTGGCAGCTAGGCTTGCATGTTCTGCAAACTCAGTCCCTACTTTAGCAGCAGAGGTAGTATCCTTAAATTTCATGTTCTAATTCTGCCTTCCAATAGAAAAATTATCATTACCATCTAAAGGAAATGATTGCCCATGTTCCAACCTTTCATCCTCGAAAACTAAGTGGCATGAACCACCATCATCAACACAGTATTGCCTTGAAATTTCTACAACAGCTCTGGCAGCTAGGCTTGCATGTTCTGCAAACTCATCTGCTGCTTGAGCAGTAGAGGTAGCATCCTTAAATTTCATGTTCCAACTCTGTTTGACAACAGTTAAATTACCATCTCCAGGAAATGCTTGCTCATGTTCCAACCTTTCATCCTTGAAACCTTAGTGGCATGAACCACCAGCATCAACATAGTATTGCCTTGAAAGTTCTCCAACAGCTCTAGCAGCTAGGCTTGCATGTTCTGCAAACTCAGTCGCTGCTTGAGCACTAAAGGTAGCATCCTTAAATTTCATGCTCTAACTCTGCCTGGCAATAGAAAAATTACCATTACCATCTCAAGGAAATGATTGCCCACGTTCCAACTTTTTATCCTTGAAAACTAAGTGGCATGAGCCACCATCATCAACACAGTATTGCCTTGAAAGTTCTACAACAGCTCTGGCAGCAGGGCTTGCATGTTCTGCAAACTCAGTCGCTACTTGAGCAACAGAGGTAGCATCTTTAAATTTCATGTTCCAATTCTGCCTGCCAACCGAACAATTATCATTACCATCTCAAGGAAATGATTGCCCATGTTCCAACTTTTCATCCTTGAAAACAAAGTGGCATGAACCACCATCATCAACACAATATTGCATTGAAAGTTCTACAACTGCTCTGGCAGCTAGGCTTGCATGTTCTGCAAACTCAGTCGCTACTTGAGCAGCAGAGGTAGCATCCTTAAATTTCATGTTCCAATTCAGCCTGCCAATAGAAAAATTATCATTGCCATCTCAAGAAAATGATTGCCCATGTTCCAACCTTTCATCCTTGAAAACTATATGGCATGAACCACCATCATCAACACAATATTACCTTGAAAGTTCTACAAAGGCTCTGGCAGCTAGGCTTGCATGTTCTGCAAACTCATCTGCTGCTTGAGCAGCAAAGGTAGCATCCTTAAATTTCATGTTCCAATTCTGTTTGCCAACAGTTAAATTACCATCTCAAGGAAATGATTGCCCATGTTCCAACCTTTCATCCTTGAAACCTTAGTGGCATGAACCACCATCATCAACACAATATTGCCTTGAAAGTTATACAACAGCTCTGGCAGCTAGGCTTGCATGTTCTGCAAACTCATTTGCTGCTTGAGAAGCAGAGGTAGCATCCCTAAATTTCATGTTCCAGTTCTACTTGCCAACCGAAGAATTACCATGTCCAGAAAATGATTGCCCACGTTCCAACCTTTCATCCTTGAAACCTAAGTGGCATAAACCACCATCATCAACACAATATTGCCTTGAAAGTGCTCCAACAGCTCTGGCAGCTAGGCTTGCATGTTCTCTAAACTCAGCCGCTACTTGAGCAGTAGAGGTAGCATCCTTAAATTTCATGTTCCAATACTGCCTGCCAACAGAAAAATTACCATTACCATCTCCAGGAAATGATTGCCCATGTTCCAACTTTTCATCCTTGAAAAGTAAGTGGCATGAACCACCATCATCAACACAATATTGCCTTGAAAGTTCTACAACAGATCTGGCAGCTAGGCTTGCATGTTCTGCAAACTCAACCGCTGCTTGAGCAGGGGAGGTAGCATCCTTAAATTTTATGTTCCAATTCTGCCTGCGAACAGAAAAATTACCATTACCATCTCTAGGAAATGATTGCCCATGTACCAACCTTTCATCCTTGAAACCTAAGTGGCATGAACCACCATCATCAACACAATATTGCCATGAAAGTTCTACAATAGCTATGGCAGCTAGGCTTGCATGTTCTGCAGACTCAGCCGCTGCTTGAGCAGCAGAGGTAGCATCCTTAAATTTCATGTTCCAATTATGCCTGCCAAAAGAAACAATTACCATTACCATCTCCAGGAAATGATTGCCCATGTTCCAACCTTTCATCCTTGAAACCTAAGTGGCATAAACCACCATCATCAACACAATATTGCCTTGAAAGTTCTCCAACAGCTCTGGCAGCTAGGCTTGCATGTTCTCCAAACTCAGCCGCTACTTGAGCAGCAGAGGTAGCATCCTTAAATTTCATGTTCCAATACTGCCTGCCAACAGAAAAATTACCATTACCATCTCCAGGAAATGATTGCCCATGTTCCAACTTTTCATCCTTGAAAAGTAAGTGGCATGAACCACCATCATCAACACAATATTGCCTTGAAAGTTCTCCAACAGCTCTGGCAGCTAGGCTTGCATGTTCTCCAAACTCAGCCGCTACTTGAGCAGCAGAGGTAGCATCCTTAAATTTCATGTTCCAATACTGCCTGCCAATAGAAAAATTACCATTACCATCTCCAGGAAATGATTGCCCATGTTCCAACCTTTCATCTTTGAAACCTAAGTGGCATGAACCACCATCATCAACACAATATTGCCTTGAAAGTTCTACAATAGCTCTGGCAGCTAGGCTTGCATGTTCTGCAAACTCAACCGCTGCTTGAGCAGGAGAGGTAGCATCCTTAAATTTTATGTTCCAATTCTGCCTGCCAATAGAAAAATTACCATTACCATCTCTAGGAAATGATTTCCCATGTTCCAACCTTTCATCCTTGAAACCTAAGTGGCATGAACCACCATCATCAACACAATATTGCCATGAAAGTTCCACAATAGCTATGGCAGCTAGGCTTGCATGTTCTGCAAACTCAGTCGCTACTTGAGCAGCAGAGGTAGCATCCTTAAATTTCATGTTCCAATTCTGCCTGCCAACAGAAAAATTATCATTACCATCTCTAGGAAATGATTGCCCATGTTCCAACTTTTCATCCTTGAAAACTAAGTGGCATGAACCACCATCATCAACACAGTATTGCCTTGAAAGTTCTACAACAACTCTGGCAGCTAGGCTTGGTTCTTCTGCAAACTCAGCTGTTGATTGAGCAGCAGTGGTAGCATCCTTAAATTTCATGTTCTAATTCTACCTGCCATCAGAAAAATTACCATTACCATCTCCAGGAAATGATTGCCCATTTTCCAACCTTTCATCTTTGAAACCTAAGTGGCATGAACCACCATCATCAACATAGTATTGCCTTGAAAGTTCTTTAATAGATCTGGTAGCTAGGCTTGCATGTTCTGCAAACTCAGTCACTATTTTAGTAGCAGAGGTAGCATCCTTAAATTTCATGTTCCAATTCTGCCTGCCAATAGAAAAATTACCATCTCTAGGAAATGATTGCCCATGTTCCAACCTTTCATCCTTGAAACCTAAGTGGCATGAACCACCATCATCAACACAGTATTTCCTTGAAAGTTCTACAACAGCTCTGGTAGCTAGGCTTGCATGTTCTGCAAACTCATCCGCTGCTTGAGAAGCAGAGGTAGCATCCTTAAATTTCATGTTCCAATTCTTCTTGCCAACCGAAGAATTACCATCTCAAGGAAATGATTGCCCACGTTCCAACTTTTCATCCTTGAAACTAAGTGGCATGAACCACCATTATCAACACAGTATTGCCTTGAAAGTTCTACAACAGCTCTGGCAACTAGGCTGGCATGCTCAGCAAACTCAGTCGCTACTTGAGCAACAGAGGTAGCATCCTTAAATTTCATGTTCCAATTCCGCCTGCCAACATAAAAATTATCATTACCATCTCAAGGAAATGATTGCCCATGTTCCAACTTTTCATCCTTGAAAACTAAGTGGCATGAACCACCATCATCAACAAAATGATGCCTTGAAATTTCTGTAACAGCTCTGGCAGCTAGGCTTGCATATTCTGCAAACTCAACCGTTGCTTGAGCAGCATAGGTAGCATCCTTAAATTTCATTTTCCAATACTACCTGCCAATAGAAAAATTACCATTACCATCTCAAGGAAATGCTTGCCCACGTTCCAACTTTTCTTCCTTGAAAACTAAGTGGCATGAACCACCATCATCAACACCGTATTGCCTTGAAAGTTCTACAGTAGCTCTGGCAGCTAGGCTTGCATGTAATGCAAACTCAACCGCTGCTTGAGCAGGAGAGGTAGCATCCTTAAATTTTATGTTCCAATTCTTCCTACCAACAGAAAAATTACCATTACCATCTCCAGGAAATGCTTGCCAATGTTTCAACCTTTCATCCTTGAAACCTAAGTGGCATGAACCACCATCATCAACATAGTATTGCCTGTAAAGTTATCCAACAGCTCTGGCAGCTAGGCTTGCATGTTCTTCAAACTCAGTTGCTGCTTGAGCACCAGAGGTAGCATCCTTAAATTTCATGTTCTAACTCTGCCTGGCAATAGAAAAATTACCATTACCATCTCAATAAAATGATTGCCCACGTTCCAACTTTTCATCCTTGAAAACTAAGTGGCATGAACCACCATCATCAACACAGTATTGCCTTGAAAGTTCTACAACAGCTCTGGCAGTGAGGCTTGCATGTTCTGCAAACTCAGTCGCTACTTGAGCAACAGAGGTAGCATTCTTAAATTTCATGTTCCAATTCTCCCTGCCAACAAAACAATTATCATTACCATCTCAAGGAAATGATTTCCCATGTTCAAACTTTTCATCCTTGAAAACTAAGTGGCATGAACCACCATCATCAACAGAATATTGCCTTGAAAGTTCCACAACAGCTTTGGCAGCTAGGCTTGCATGTTCTGCAAACTCAGTTGCTACTTGAGCAGCAGAGGTAGCATCCTTAAATTTCATGTTCCAATTAAGCCTGCAAACAGGAAAATAATCATTACCATCTCAAGGAAATGACTGCCCATGTTCCAACCTTTCATCCTTGAAAACTATATGGCATGAACCACCATCATCAACACAATATTGCCTTGAAAGTTCTACAACAGCTCTGGAAGCTAGGCTTGCATGTTCTGCAAACTCAGTCCCTACTTTAGCAGCAGAGGTAGTATCCTTAAATTTCATGTTCTAATTCTGCCTTCCAATAGAAAAATTATCATTACCATCTCAAGGAAATGATTGCCCATGTTCCAACCTTTCATCCTTGAAAACTAAGTGGCATGAACCACCATCATCAACACAGTATTGCCTTGAAATTTCTACAATAGCTCTGACAGCTAGGCTTGCATGTTCTGTAAACACATCTGCTGCTTGAGCAGTAGAGGTAGCATCCTTAAATTTCATGTTCCAATTCTGTTTGACAACAGTTAAATTACCATCTCCAGGAAATGCTTGCTCATATTCCAACCTTTCATCCTTGAAACCTAAGTGGCATGAACCACCAGCATCAACATAGTATTGCCTTGAAAGTTCTCCAACAGCTCTAGCAGCTAGGCTTGCATGTTCTGCAAACTCAGTCGCTGCTTGAGCACTAGAGGTAGCATCCTTAAATTTCATGCTCTAACTCTGCCTGGCAATAGAAAAATTACCATTACCATCTCAAGGAAATGATTGCCCACGTTCCAACTTTTCATCCTTGAAAACTAAGTGGCATGAACCACCATCATCAACACAGTATTGCCTTGAAAGTTCTACAACAGCTCTGGCAGCTAGGCTTGCATGTTCTGCAAACTCAGTCGCTACTTGAGCAACAGAGGTAGCATCCTTAAATTTCATGTTCCAATTCTGCCTGCCAACAGAACAATTATCATTACCATCTCAAGGAAATGATTGCCCATGTTCCAACTTTTCATCCTTGAAAACTAAGTGGCATGAACCACCATCATCAACACAATATTGCGTTGAAAGTTCTATAACAGCTCTGGCAGCTAGGCTTGCATGTTCTGCAAACTCAGTCGCTACTTGAGCAGCAGAGGTAGCATCCTTAAATTTCATGTTCCATTTCAGCCTGCCAATAGAAAAATTATCATTGCCATCTCAAGGAAATGATTGCCCATGTTCCAACCTTTCATCCTTGAAAACTATATGGCATGAACCACCATTATCAACACAATATTGCCTTGAAAGTTCTACAACAGCTCTGACAGCTAGGCTTGCATGTTCTGCAAACTCATCTGCTGCTTGAGAAGCAGAGGTAGCATCCTTAAATTTCACGTTCCAATTCTGTTTGCCAACAGTTAAATTACCATCTACAAGAAATGCTTGCCCATGTTCCAACCTTTCATCCTTGAAACCTAAGTGGCATGAACCACCATCATCAACACAATATTGCCTTGAAAGTTATACAACAGCTCTGGCAGCTAGGCTTGCATGTTCTGCAAACTCATTTGCTGCTTGAGAAGCAGAGGTAGCATCCCTAAATTTCATGTTCCAGTTCTACTTGCCAACCTAAGAATTACCATGTCCAGGAAATGATTGCCCATGTTCCAACCTTTCATCCTTGAAACCTAAGTGGCATAAACCACCATCATCAACACAATATTGCCTTGAAAGTTCTCCAACAGCTCTGGCAGCTAGGCTTGCATGTTCTCTAATCTCAGCCGCTACTTGAGCAGCAGAGGTAGCATCCTTAAATTTCATGTTCCAATACTGCCTGCCAACAGAAAAATTACCATTACCATCTCCAGGAAATTATTGCCCATGTTCCAACTTTTCATCCTTGAAAAGTAAGTGGCATGAACCACCATCATCAATACAATATTGCCTTGAAAGTTCTACAAAAGCTCTGGCAGCTAGGCTTGCATGTTCTGCAAACTCAACCGCTGCTTGAGCAGCAGAGGTAGCATCCCTAAATTTCATGTTCCAGTTCTACTTGCCAACCGAAGAATTACCATGTCCAGGAAATGATTGCCCATGTTCCAACCTTTCATCCTTGAAACCTAAGTGGCATAAACCACCATCATCAACACAATATTGCCTTGAAAGTTCTCCAACAGCTCTGGCAGCTAGGCTTGCATGTTCTCTAATCTCAGCCGCTACTTGAGCAGCAGAGGTAGCATCCTTAAATTTCATGTTCCAATACTGCCTGCCAACAGAAAAATTACCATTACCATCTCCAGGAAATGCTTGCCCATGTTCCAACCTTTCATCCTTGAAACCTAACTGGCATGAACCACCATCAGAAACACAATATTGCCTTGAAAGTTATACTACAGCTCTGGCAGCTAGGCTTGCATGTTCTGCAAACTCATCTGCTACTTGGGAAGCAGAGGTAGCATCCTTAAATTTCAAGTTCCAATTCTGCTTACCAACCGAAGAATTACCATCTCCAGGAAATGATTGCCCATGTTCCAACCTTTCTTCCTTGAAACCTAAGTGGCATGAACCACCATCATTAACACAATATTGCCTTGAAAGTTATACAACAGCTCTGACAGCTAGGCTTGCATGTTCTGCAAACTCATCCGCTTCTTGAGAAGCAGAGGTAGCATCCTTAAATTTCATGTTCCAATTTTGCTTTCCAACCGAAAAATTAACATCTCCAGGTAATGCTTGCCCATGTTCCAACCTTTCATCCTTGAAACCTAAGTGGCATGAACCACCATCATCAACACAATATTGCCTTGAAAGTTCTACAACAGCTCTGGCAGCTAGGCTAGCATGTTCTGCAAACTCAGTCACTACTTTAGCAGCAGAGGTGGCATCCTTAAATTTCATGTTCCAATTCTACCTGCCAATAGAAAAATTATCATTACCTTCTCAAGGAAATGATTGCCCATATTCCAACGTTTCATCGTTGAAAACTAAGTGGCATGAACCACCATCATCAACACAGTATTGCCTTAAAAGTTCTACAATAGCTCTGGCAGCTAGGCTGGCATGTTCTGCAAACTCAGTTGCTACTTTAGCAGCAGAGGTAGCATCCTTAAATTTCAAGTTCCAATTCTGCCTGCCAATAGAAAAATTACCATCTCCAGGAAATGATTGCCCATGTTCCAACCTTTCATCCTTGAAACCTAAAGGCATGAACCACCATCATCAACACAATATTACCTTGAAATTTAAACAACAGCTCTGGCAGCTAGGCTTGCATATTCTGCAAACTCATACGCTACTTGAGCAGCAGAGGTAGAATCCTTAAATTTCATGTTCCAATTCTGTTTGCCAACAGAAAAATTACCATCTCCAGGAAATGCTTGCCCATGTTCCAACCTTTTATCCTTGAAACCTAACTTGTAGGAACCACCATCATCAACACAATATTGCCTTGAAAGTTATACAACAGCTCTGGAAGCTAGGCTTGCATGTTCTGCAAGCTCATCCGCCGCTTGAGAAGCAGAGGTAGCATCCTTAAATTTCATGTTCCAATTCTGCTTGCCAACCGAAGAATTACCATCTCCAGGAAATGATTGCCCATGTTCCAACCTTTCATCCTTGAAACCTAAGTGGCATGAACCACTATCATCAATACAATATTGCCTTGAAAGTTCTACAACAGCTCTGGCAGCTAGGCTTGCATGTTCTGCAAACTCAGTCACTACTTTAGCAGCAGAGGTAGCATCCTTAAATTTCATGTTCCAATTCTGCCTGCCAATAAAAAAATTACCCTTACCATCTCCAGGAAATGATTGCCCATGTTACAACATTTCATCCTTGAAACCTAAGTGGCATGAACCACCATCATCAACACAATATTGCCTTGAAAGTTCTACAACAGCTATGGCAGCTAGGCTTGCATGCTCTGCAAACTCTACCGCTGCTTGAGCAGCAGAGGTAGCATCCTTAAATTTCAAGTTCCAATTCTGCCTGCCAATAGAAAAATTACCATTACCATCTCCAGGAAATGATTGCCCATGTTACAATATTTCATCCTTGAAACCTAAGTGGCATGAACCACCATCATCAACACAATATTGCCTTGAAAGTTCTACAACACCTCTGGCAGCTAGGCTTGGTTGTTCTGCAAACTCAGCCGATGCTTGAGCAGTAGAGGTAGCATCCTTAAATTTCATGTTCCAATTCTTCTTGCCAATAGAAAAATTACCATCTCCAGGAAATGATTGCCCATGTTCCAACCTTTCATCCTTGAAACCTAAGTGGCATGAACCCCCATGATTAACACAATATTGCCTTGAAATTAATACAACAGCTCTGGCAGCTAGGCTTGCATGTTCTGCAAACTCATCCGCTGGTTGAGAAGCAGAGGTAGCATCCTTAAATTTCATGTTCCAATTTTGCTTGCCAAACGAAAAATTAACATCTCCAAGAAATGCTTGCCCATGTTCCAACCTTTCATCCTTGAAACCTAAGTGGCATGAACCACCATCATTAACACAATATTGCCTTGAAAGTTCTACAATAGCTCTGGCAGCTAGGCTTGCATGTTCTGCAAACTCAGTCACTACATTAGCAGAAGAGGTAGCATCCTTAAATTTCATGTTCCAATTCTGCCTGCTAGTAGAAAAGTTACCATTACCATCTCCAGGAAATGATTGCCCATGTTACAACATTTCATCCTTGAAACCTAAGTGGCATGAACCACCATCATCAACACAATATTGCCTTGAAAGTTCTACAACACCTCTGGCAGCTAGGCTTGGTTGTTCTGCAAACTCAGCCGCTGCTTGAGCAGCAGAGGTAGTATCCTAAAATTTCATGTTCCAATTCTGCCTGCCAATAGAAAAATTAACATTACCATCTCGAGGAAATGATTGCCCATATTCCAACCTTTCATCCTTGAAACCTAAGTGGCATGAACCACCATTATCAACACAGTATTGCCTTGAAATTTCTACAACAGCTCTGGCAGCTAGGCTTGCATGTTCTCCAAACTCAGCCGTTGCTTGAGCAGCATAGGTAGAATCCTTAAATTTCATGTTCCATTTCTACCTGCCATCAGAAAAATTACCATTACCATCTCCAGGAAATGTTTGCCCATTTCCAACATTTCATCCTTGAAACCTATGTGGCATGAACCACCATCATCTACACAGTATTGCCTTGAAAGTTCTACAACAGCTCTGGCTGCTACGCTTGCATGTTCTGCAAACTCAGTCACTACTTTAGCATCAGAGGTAGCATCCTTAAATTTCATGTTCTAATTCTGCCTGCCAATAGAAAAATTACCATTACCATCTCCAGGAAATGATTGCCCATGTTCCAACCTTTCATCCTTGAAACCTAAGAGGCATGAACCACCATCATCAACACAATATTGCCTTGAAAGTTCTCCAACAGCTCTGGCAGCTAGGTTTGAATGTTCTCCAAACTCAGCCGTTGCTTGACCAGCATAGGTAGCATCCTTAAATTTCATGTTCCAATTCTGCTTGCCAACACAAAAATTACCATTACCATCTCTAGGAAATGCTTGCCCATGTTCCAACCTTTCATCCTTGAAACCTAAGTGGCATGAACCACCATCATCAACATAATATTGCCTTGAAAGTTCTTCAACAGCTCTGGCAGCTAGGCTTGCATGTTCTGCAAACTCAGTCACTACATTAGCAGAAGAGGTAGCATCCTCAAATTTCATGTTCCGATTCTGCATGCCAATAAAAAAATTACCATTACCATCTCTAGGAAATGATTGCCCATGTTACAACCTTTCATCCTTGAAACCTAAGTGGCATGAACCACCATCATGAACACAATATTGCCTTGAAATTTATACAACAGCTCTGGCAGCTAGGCTTGCATGTTCTGCAAACTCATCCGCTGCTTGAGAAGTAGAGGTAGCATCCTTAAATTTCATGTTCCAATTTTGCTTGCCAACCGAAAAATTAACATCTCCAGGAAATGCTTGCCCATGTTCCAACCTTTCATCCTTGAAACCTAAGTGGCATGAACCACCATCATTAACACAATATTGCCTTGAAAGTTCTACAACAGCTCTGGCAGCTAGGCTTGCATGTTCTGCAAACTCAGTCACTACTTTAGCAGCAGAGGTAGCATTCTTAAATTTCATGTTCCAATTCTGCCTGCCAATAGAAAAATTACCATTACCATCTCCAGGAAATGATTGCCCATGTTACAACATTTCATCCTTGAAACCTAAGTGGCATGAACCACCATCATCAACACAATATTTCCTTGAAAGTTCTACAACACCTCTGGCAGCTAGGCTTGGTTGTTCTGCAAACTCAGCCGCCGCTTTAGCAGCAGAGGTAGCTTCCTTAAATTTCATGTTCCAATTCTGCCTGCCAATAGAAAAATTACCATTACCATCTGCAGGAAATGATTGCCCATGTTCCAACCTTTCATCCTTGAAACCTAAGTGGCATGAACCACCATCATCAACACAATATTGCCTTGAAAGTTCTCCCACAGCTCTGGCAGCTAGGCTTGCATGTTCTCCAAACTCAGCCGTTGCTTGAGCAGCATAGGTAGCATCCTTAAATTTCATGTTCCAATTCTACCTGCCATCAAAAAAATTACCATTACCATCTCCAGGAAATGTTTGCCCATTTCCAACGTTTCATCCTTGAAACCTAAGTGGCATGAACCACCATCATCAACACAGCATTGCCTTGAAAGTTCTACAACAGCTCTGGCTGCTACGCTTGCATGTTCTGCAAACTCAGTCACTACTTTAGCATCAGAGGTAGCATCCTTAAATTTCATGTTCCAATTCTGCATGCCAATAGAAAAATTACCATTACCATCTCCAGGAAATAATTGCCCATGTTCCAACCTTTCATCCTTGAAACCTAAGTGGCATGAACCACCATCATCAACACAATATATCCTTGAAAGTTCTCCAACAGCTCTGGCAGCTAGGCTTGCATGTTCTCCAAACTCAGTCGTTGCTTGACCAGCATAAGTAGCATCCTTAAATTTCATGTTCCAATTCTGCTTGCCAACACAAAAATTACCATTACCATCTCCAGGAAATGCTCGCCCATGTTCCAACCTTTCATCCTTGAAACCTAAGTGGCATGAACCACCATCATTAACACAATATTGCCTTGAAAGTTCTACAACAGCTCTGGCAGCTAGGCTTGCATGTTCTGCAAACTCAGTCACTACTTTAGCAGCAGAGGTAGCATCCTTAAATTTCATGTTCCAATTCTGCCTGCCAATAGAAAAAATACCATTACCATCTCCAGGAAATGATTGCCCATGTTACAACATTTCATCCTTGAAACCTAAGTGGCATGAACCACCATCATCAACACAATATTGCCTTGAAAGTTCTACAACACTTCTGGCAGCTAGGCTTGGTTGTTCTGCAAACTCAGCCGCTGCTTTAGCAGCAGAGGTAGCTTTCTTAAATTTCATGTTCCAATTCTGCCTGCCAATAGAAAAATTACCATTACCATCTGTAGGAAATTATTGCCCATGTTCCCACCTTTCATCCTTGAAACCTAAGTGGCATGAACCACCATCATCAACACAATATTGCCTTGAAAGTTCTCCCACAGCTCTGGCAGCTAGGCTTGCATGTTCTCCAAACTCAGCCGTTGCTTGAGCGGCATAGGTAGCATCCTTAAATTTCATGTTCCAATTCTACCTGCCATCAGAAAAATTACCATTACCGTCTCCAGGAAATGATTGCCCATTACCAACGTTTCATACTTGAAACCTAAGTGGCATGAACCACCATCATCAACACAGTATTGCCTTGAAATTTCTACAATAGCTCTGGCTGCTAGGCTTGCATGTTCTGCAAACTCAATCGCTACTTTAGCAGCAGAGGTAGCTTCCTTAAATTTCATGTTCCAATTCTGCCTGCCAATAGAAAAATTACCATTACCATCTGCAGGAAATG
>NW_027174850.1:0-46128 GCF_000390325.3 Nicotiana tomentosiformis
AATTTTAGATTTTGCCTAAGTCCAAAAATTGATCCGATTTCTATCCGGATTGCACTCGGGGTACTTGGAACCCCGTCAGAATATACCAAAAAGTCCAGTAACATAACACGGACCTACTCGGGGTTTCAAATTACATCAGACAACATCGAAATTATGAATTTCACTTCGAATCGCACTTATGAGTTTTCAAGTTTCGAATTTACAAAACTCGTGCCGAAATGTATTAAATCAAGTCCCATTGACCTCAAATTTTGCACACAAGTCATAAATGACATAACAGAACTATTCAAATTTCCAGAATCGGATTTTGACCCCGATATCAAAAAGTCTACTCCCCGGTCAAACTTCCAAACTTAAATATTTATTTTAGCCATTACAAGCCAAATTTAACTACGGACCTCCAAATAATTTTCCGGATACATTCCTAAGTCCAAAATCACCATACGGAGCTATTGGAATCATGAAAATTCTATTCTGTGGTCGTTTTCACATAAGTCAACATCCAATCAACCTTTTCAACTTAAGCTTTCAACCTTGAGACTAAGTATCTCAATTCATTCCGAAATCTCTCCAGACCCGAACTGACTACCCCGGCAAGTCACATAACAGTTATAAAGTACAGAATGAGCAGTAAATAGGGGAATGGGGCTACATCTTTTAAAACGACTGGCCGGATCGTTACATCCTCCCCCTCTTAAACAAACGTTCATCCTCGAACGGGTTTAGAATTATACCTGGAGTGGTGAAAAGATGAGGATAACAGCTGCGCATATCATGCTCGGTCTCCCAAGTCGCCTCCTCGACCGGATGACCCCTCCATTGTACTTTTACTGAAGCAATGCTCTTCGATCTCAACTTCCTAACCTGTCTGTCCAAAATGGCCACTGGTTCCTCAACATAAGATATATCCATGTCCAACTGAACTGAGCTGAAGTCTAACACATGAGACGGATCGTCGTGATACTTTTGGAGCATGGAAACATGGAACACTGGATGGACTGCAGAGAGACTAAGTGGTAGTGCAAGTCTGTAAGACACCTCTCCAACTCTCTCAAGAATCTCAAAAGGTCTGATATACCTCGGGCTCAACTTGCCCTTCTTTCTGAACCTCATAACACCCTTCATAAGTGAAACCTGGAGCAAAACCCGCTCACTAACCATGAATGCAATATCACGAACCTTCCGATCTGCATAACTTTTCTGTCTAGATTGGGTTGTACGAAGTCGATCCTGAATCAACTTAACCTTTTTTCCAAAGCATCCTGAACCAGGTCTGTACCCAATAGTCTAGCCTCGCCCGGTTCGAACCAACCCACTGGAGACCGGAACCGCCTACCATATAAGGCCTCATACGACGCCATCTGAATGCTTGACTGATAACTATTGTTGTAAGCAAACTCCAAAAGTGGTAAGAACTGATCCCAAGCACCCCCAAAATCTATCACACACACACGAATCATATCCTCCAATATCTGAATAGTGCGCTCGGACTGTCCATCCATCTGAGGGTGAAATGTTGTACTCAACTCAACCTGAGTACCCAACTCTCGTTGTGCGGCTCTCCAGAACCGTGATGTAAACTGCGTACCCTGGTCAGAGATGATAGATACCGGTATGCCATGAAGCCTGACAATCTCGCGAATGTAAACCTGAGCCAGCTGCTCTGAAAAGTAAGTAGTAACCACAGGAATAAAATGAGCTGACTTGGTCAATCTATCCACAATCACCCAAACTGCATCGAACTTCCTCTGAGTCCGTGGGATCCCAACAACAAAATCCATAGTGATTCGCTCCCATTTCCATTCTGGAATCTCTAACTTCTGAAGCATCCACCCGGTTGCTGATGCTTATACTTCACCTGCTGACAATTTAGGCACCGAGCGACATACTCCACTATGTTTTTTTTCATCCGCCTCCACCAATAGTGCTATCTCAAGTCCTGATACATCTTCGCGGAACCTAGATGAATGAAGTACCGCAAACTGTGAGCCTCCTGGAGAATCAACTCCCGATAACCATCTACATTGGGCACACATAGCCTGCCCTGCATCCGTAATACACCGTCATCTCCAGTAGTGACTTCTTTGGCATTACCGTGTTGAACTGTGTCCTTAAGGACAAACAGATGGGGGCCATCATACTGACGCTCCCTGATACGATCATACAGAGAAGATTGAGAAACCACACCAGCCAAAACTCGGCTCGGCTATGAAACATCCAATCTACAAAACTAGTTGGTCAAGGCCTGAACATCCAAGGCTAAAGTCCTCTCTGCTACCGGTAAATATACTAAGCTGCCCAAACTCTTCGCCTTACGACTTAAGGCATCGGCCACCACATTGGCCTTCCCGAGGTGATAAAGAATGGTGATGTCATAATCCTTAAGCAACTCCAACCACCTCCGCTGCCGCAAATTAAGATCTTTCTGTTTAAACAGATGTTGTAGACTCCGGTGATCGGTATAAACCTCACAATGGACACCGTACAAATAATGCCGCTATATTTTCAAGGCATGAACAATAGCTGCTAACTCGAGGTCGTGGACCGGATAATTCTTCTCATGTACCTTTAACTGTCTAGACGCATAGGCAATCACCCTACCGTCTTGCATCAACAGCGCCGAGACCAATACGCGACGCATCATAATACACATCATAAGACCTTGAACCTGTGAGAAACACCAATACTGGGGCTGTAGTCAACGCTGTCTTGAGCTTTTGAAAGCACTCCTCACATTCCTCGGTCCACCTGAACGGAGCACCCTTTTGAGTCAATTTGGTCAAGACAAAACCCTCTACAAATCGGCGATAATATCCCGTCAAACCAAGGAAACTCCGGATCTCCGTAGCTGAGGTCGGTCTGGACCAACTCTGCACTGCTTCAATCTTCTTCGGATCTACCCGATTCCTTCGCACGAAACTATATGACCCAAAAATTCCACTGAATCAAGCCAGAATTCACACTTTGAAAATTTTGCATACAACTTCTTTTCTCTCAAAGTCTGAAGCACAGTCCTCAGGTGCTGCTCATGATCTTCCAGACTCCGGGAATACACCAGAATATCGTCAATAAACACAATGACGAAAGAATCAAGATAGGGCTGACATTATTCATTAAGTGCATAAATGTTGCTGGGGCGTTGGTCAGCCCAAATGACATTACAAGGAACTCATAATGATCATACCGAGTCCTGGAAGCAGTCTTCAGGATATCTGGCTCCCGAATCTTCAACAGATGATAGCCTGAACTCAAGTCGATCTTAGAGAACACTCTAGCACCCTAAAACTGATCAAATAGGTCATCAATACGTGGCAATGTATACTTGTTCTTCACTGTAACCTTGTTCAACTGGCGGTAATCAATACACATCCGCATAGAACCATCCTTCTTCTTCACAAATAAGATGGGAGCACCCGAAGGCGATACACTAGGCCGAACAAAACCCTTACCAAGAAGTTCTTGTAATTGCTCTTTTAATTCTTTCAATTCTGCTGGGGCCATACGATATGGTGGAATAGAAATGGGCTGAGTGCCCGGTAACAAATCAATGCCAAAATCAATATCCATGTCGGGTGGCATATCCGGAAGATCTGCTGGAAATACATCAGAAAAATCCCTTACTACAGGAACTGACTCCACGATAGAAGTATCAACACTAACATCTCTCACATAGGCCAGATACGCATCGCACCCCTTCTCAACCATTCGTTGAGCCTTAAGAAATGAAACAAACTTACTAGGAAGATAATCCAAGGTAACTCTCCACTCTGGCTGCGGTAGACCTGGCATAGCCAAAGTCATCGTCTTGGCATGACAATCAAGGATAGCGTGATATGGCAACAACCAGTCCATGCCCAAAATAATATCAAAATCTATCATACTGAGTAATAATAATAGCTCTGGTCTCAAAACCACTGATAACAATCAAACACGACCGATACACACGGTCAACAATAATAGATTCACCCACGGGTGTATATACATAAATAGAAGAACTCAAAGAATCACGGGATACGCCCAAATACAAGGCAAAATAAGATGACACATAAGAATAAGTGGAGCCTAGATCAAATAAGACTGATGCATCTTTATGACAGACCGAAACAATACCTGTGATAACAGAATCGGATGCAACTGCCTCTGTTCTAGCAGGAAGGGCATAATATCTGGCCTGGCCTCCCCTTTTAGGGAGACCCCTACCTTTCCGACCTCTGCCTCTAGCTGGCTGTGAAGGTGGAGTGGCAGCTGGTGCAGTAATCATGGCCTAAGAAGCCTGAGGGCCCTGTGGAATAGGTGGGGCCTGAGAAATCTGTGGAGGTGCACCCCTCCTAAGTCTGGGCCAATCCCTCATGATATGATGAGTGTCACCATACTCAAAACAAGCCCTTGGAGGACGTGACTGCTGGGACTAGCTCGGGCCTGATTGATTGGACTGCCCGCTGAAAGCATCCTGTACAGGAAGTACAGTAGACACTGGCAGTGCATAATATGGAACTTGGGGTCTGGGAGTAGCCGGAGTATCGCTGGAAGCTGGAAGTGCTGAATGAATAGGATGGCTCACATAGCCTCTACCATGACGGGCTGCAGCTGGGGCACGAGAGCTGTTATACGTGCTAGAATCTCGAGGTCTCTTAGCCTCCCTCTCTTCTCTCTCCCGAATTCGCATACCCTCCAATCTCCTAGCAATTGACACCGCATGTTGGTATGTTAATTCCATATCCAGTTCTCGGGCCATACTGAATCTGATACTAGGATGGAGCCCCTCAATGAATCGACGAACCTGCTCTCGAACAGTAGCAACCAAGGCTGGTGCATGCCTAGCCAAATCACTGAATCAGACCGCATACTTTGACACAGTCATGGAACCCTTGCACAACTGCTCAAACTCCGCGTGTCATGCATCTTTAAGACTCTGAGGAACATATTCCCTCAAAAATATATCTGAAAACTGAGTCCAAATGAGTGAAGCTGCCTCAGCCGGACTATCCAACTCATATGCCCGCCACCACTGGTAGGTCGCTCCTCTTAGCTGGAATGCCGTGAAAGAAACCCAATTGGAATCCACAATACCCATAGTACGAAGGATACGGTGACATTCCTCAAGAAAACCCTGAGCATCCTCTGAAGCCAAACCGCTGAAAGTGGGAGGGTGGTACTTGTTGTACCTCTCGAGCCTGAGTTGCTCCCCCTCCAAAACTGTTGCCCTAGCCTTGGGCATAACTGGGACAACTGGTTGCACTAGTATAACCTATGGAGCATGGTCAACCTGGGCCTGTGGCTCTGGAGTACGGGCGGTGGGAGTCTGTGCTCCTCCCCCCAGCCCGAGATGTGGTAGAAGCAAGTGGAATCAACCCTGCCTGAGCTAGAGTGCCAAACATGCTCAAAACTGGGCAAGAGTCTCCTGAAGTGCAGGGGTAGTAACAGGCGTCTCAGGTGCCTGC
The DNA here is from genome assembly GCF_000390325.3 of Nicotiana tomentosiformis. Classification (NCBI taxonomy): domain Eukaryota; kingdom Viridiplantae; phylum Streptophyta; class Magnoliopsida; order Solanales; family Solanaceae; genus Nicotiana; species Nicotiana tomentosiformis. The sequence goes on from NW_027174850.1 coordinate 5,442, forward strand.
TCTCCAACTGAAGCTACTGGTGGTTCCTCTGCAGCAGCTCGTGCAGGTACCTTGGATGTACCACGTGGTCTTCCTCGACCTCTGCTTGGGTGTTTGATCATCGGATCCGGTTATGCGTGTCCTCACCATCTGGGAGAGAATAGAAAGACAAGAATTTATAATTTCGAAGTCAACAATTGTGCACGATAAAGAATCAAAGAAGTGAACATTTTCCTAACAGTTCCATAGCCTCTTGAAGATAAGTACAGACGTCTCCGTACCGATCCGCACGACCCTACTAAACCTGCTTGTGACTCATAATACCTATGAACCTAGAGTTCTGATACCAACTTGTCACGTCCCCAAATTTCCTCCGTAGGATATCGTGATGGCACCTAGTCTCTATGACTAGGTAAGCCTATCAATGCGGAATAACTGAATATAAACTAAAATTTAATCCTTAATAACTGAATAAATAAGAACTGTAAATTTAACAATTACAACTCCCAAAACCCGGTAGGAATAAGTCACAAGATTCTAAGAATTTATCCTAAATGTCTCTATATATCATAGTCTAAAGAAAATAAGGAAGACAACATAATGAGATAGAAGGGGACTCTGGAGTCTGCAGACGCTAGCAGATATCACCACGGGAGCCTTCACATTTAATTTTAAAAAAAATAGGTTTCCCGAAATAGCATCCCACGTTTTAGCCACACTTATCACACCGCATGACTTTTAGTAGTTCCCCTACTAGCCACGCATATCAAGTCACCCTTATCTTACCCCATGTGTTTCAACACCCAGACCTTATACCACCGCATGCCTATCAATATCACAATATATCACAATTTGCACTTAAAGTGCCCAAATAATTCAACTTGCCAAAAATAAATCAACAACAAAAATATTTTCCACATTAAGGAGCTCACAGCTCAATCACAATGAGTACAAAATCTCACAAAATATTTAGGAATGAATAACTCATAAAAAATAATAATTCACAAATTAAACACCTTGCCTTAGTATCAAATTTTTAAATGTAAAATAATTTATTTTAATAATATTTAAATTAAGAAATCCAAACTTCAAATAATGCACAGAACAAAAGAAACAGAGTTTCAACTAAACAGGTAAAAACACTTAGTAGGAACAGGTCAGGCAAATTTAAAATATAAAAATATATTAATGATGATGAATATAACAAAATAAAATAATTTAGTTACTATGCAACAATGATCCACACAATTTAAAGACATAATCTTCCACATTTAGCCCGTGTACACACTCGTCACCTCGTGTACACGACTTTCAACACATCAAAATTTTTATATCAATACCGGTCCTAAGGAAAATTTCTCCCACACAAGGTTAGACAAGTCACTTACCTCGAACCGGGTAATTCTTTACTCTGCTATGCCTTTGCCTCGTGAATTGGCCTCCGAAAGCCTCGTGTCTAGTCACAATTAATTCGATTCAATCAATATAAATTATTGAAATTTATTCCATATGAAAATATAAATTTTCCAACAAAATCCAAAATTTAACTCAAAGTTACAAAATATGAACGCCCATTCAACCATGAGTCTAACCATACCAAAATTACTAAATTCCGACCTCAACTCGACCGTCAAATCTTCAATCTAAACTAAGAGGGTTTTCACAATTTTTCAACTCAAATCACCAATTAAATGTTAAAAACAACCATATATTCGTGTAATTTGACCAAGATTGAGTTAAGAACATTTATCCCGATATTTTTCTTGAAATATCACCTGAAAATCGCCTCACCTGAGCTCTTAAAATCCAAAAATGGGTAAAAATGGCCAACCCCCGAATTATATGTTTTGTCTAGGTATTTTCGCATTTGCGGACCAATTGTCACTTATGCGGAGTCGCATTTAAGACCACATTTCCGCTTCTGTGAAGCAGCACTGGACAGCTTCCTTCACACCTGTGGACAATGGTTCGCTTTTGCGCAACCGCAGGTGCAACCTCGCCTCCCGCTTCTGCGCAACCTACGCTTCTGCGATTCGTTCCATCGCAGAAGCGGCTTCGCTTCTGCAGAACTCTTTCCGCTTATGCGACTCCAGCTGGGCATTTCTTTGTCCGCTTCTGCGAGCCACAGCTCGCTTGTCCGAGTCCTCACCTGTGGTCAGTTCCTCTGCAAGTGCGATGACACCAAAAGCTGCAAATTTCAGAATTTACATAAGTCCAAAAAATTTTATCCGATTTCGATCCGGATCGCACTCGGGGTACTCGAGACCCCGTCTGAATATACCAACAAGTCCAGTAATATAACACGGACCTACTCGGAGTTTCAAATTACATTAAACAACATTGAAATTATGAATTGCACTTCGAATCGCACTTATGAGTTTTCAGGTTTCAAATTTACAAAACTCGTGCCGAAACGTATTAAATCAAGTCCCATTGACCTCAAATTTTGCACACAAGTCATAAATGACATAACGGACCTATTCAAATTTCCAGAATCGGATTTTGACCCCGATATCAAAAAGTCAACTCCCCGGTCAAACTTCCAAACTAAATTTCTATTTTAGCCATTTCAAGCCAAATTTAACTACGGACCTCCAAATAATTTTCCGAAAATGCTCCTAAATCCAAAATCACTATACGGAGCTATTGGAATCATTAAAATTCTATTCTGGGGTCATTTTCACATAAGTCAACATCCAGTCAACCTTTTCAACTTAAGCTTTCAACCTTGAGACTAAGTGTCTCAATTCATTCCGAAATCTCTCTGGACCCAAACCTACTACCCCGGCAAGTCACATAATAGTTATAAAGTACAGAATGAGCAGTAAATAGAGGAATGGGGCTACACCTTTTAAAATGACTGGTCGGGTCGTTACAACCTCCCAAAGTACAAGGAATTGTAAAACTGCCTGGATCACTAAGTTTTTGTGGAAACTTATTTTAAAGTATAGCACTACATTTTTCTATAAGCTTAACCATTGAAACTTCTTCCAATTTTCTTTTACTTGACAAAATTTCTTTAAGAAATTTAGCATATGCCAGTATTTGCTTCAAAGCATTTGTAAAAGGTATGTTAATGTAAAGTTGTTTTAAACTTTCTAGAAAGTTTGAGAACTGTTTGTCAAGCTTTTCCCTTTTTAGCATTTGGGGAAAAGGGAGGGGTACAGAGTGAGGATTCGTCATCAATACATTTTCTTGTACCTTTTTTCCCTTTATTTTTTTGTTCTTTTAGAAGTTCAGAGTCTCTTTTATTCTCACCTTCATTTACCTGTTCCACTTCTTGTGGCTTTCCTTGTCTATCTGCATATGGATTATCAAGAGTTTTACCAGACCGCAGAGAGATGGCTTGGAGATGTTCCTTTGGATTTTTCTCGGTGTTACTTGGTAGAGCACCTTTTATTTGTCCCGACATAAGGGTTGCTAATTGGCTCATCTGGATTTTCAAATTCTTGATAGCTGAATTTTGACTTTCAACTTTCTCGTTTGTAGCTTTAATGAATTTGTACATCATGTCTTCAAGGCTTTGTTGATGAGCTCTTTGGGGCTGCTGTTGATATGGCTGAAAATCTTGTTGCCCTCTATTTTGATTTTGAAATCCAGGTGGTCCCTGTGCCTGTTGCTTTTGATTGAAAAATCTTTGAGGATTTTCAGCACTATTTAGGTTACTCCATTGGAATCCCGGATGTTTTTGTGCCATAGGACTACCGAATGGATAACTGGTTCTATAACCAATAGCATTTACATGTTCTTCATTTTGTGTTGAAGCTTGGCACTCATGATTGGGATGATTACCTCCACAAACGTCACAGTTCTCATGTTGAGATGATGATTGGGTAATTTACCTGAAAATCCTCAACATTTTGTGTCAGAGTTGCAATTTGTTGTGCTAATGAACTCCAAGCCTCAACTTGATTGACTCCTGCTGCTTTCTTGACAATCATTCTGTCTGAGGGCCATTGAACAACATTTTCTGAAATTTCATTGAGCAATTGTATGGCTTCTGTAGTGGTTTTGCTCATTATGGATCCTCCTGATGCTGCATCAAATACATTTATAGCAGAGGGTTTAAGACCATGATAAAAAATATATAAGATATCAGGATCTTGGATACCATGGTGTGAAAATTTTCTTAACATTGCTTTTAATCATTCCATGCATGGTATACAGATTCGGAATCTGTCTGCATAAAATTATTGATTTCTTGCTTCATTTTAAATGTTTTTGCAGGTAAAAAATATTTATTAAGAAATTTCTGAGTCATTTGGTCCCATGTAGTGATTGAACCTCTTGGCAGACTTCGCAACCATATTTTTGCTTCACCTTTTAATGAAAAAGGAAAAAGTCGCAACCTGATAGCGTCAGTTGTGACTCCATTATACCTGCAAGTTTCAACTAATTCAAGAAAATCAATTAGATGGGTGTGAGGATATTCACTCGCATCACCAGTAAACTGACATGACTGTTGAATGGTTTGAATCAAGCCTGTGCGAATTTCAAAGTTGTTTGCTGCAATTGGTGGTCTTCTCACTCTTTATTCTCCTTCAAAATGATCCGGCCTTGCATAATCTCTAGAGTATTCTGTCACGTCGTGGAGCCACCTCATCGGACTATTCTTCCACTTGATGTGGTGGAAGTTGGTTATTGTTAAGCTCTTCAATCTCCATTTCTTCGCAAGCTATACTTTGAGGAGATGATGTTTGTCCTTTCCTGCGCAAACGAAGAGATTTTTCAATTTCTGGGTCGTAACTCGCCAACTCTTTTGTAGAAGAGAGGGTCATAAACTACCGAAAATCCTTAAAGCAAAGATTTGTTTTTTGAAAGAAAATCAAACTTAGTTCCTAAGATAGTACTAGTGACAATAAAAGGGGAAAAAATGTATATATAAAAATCAAAATAGCAGTAATAATTAGTAGAACTAGTGATAAGAAATAATTTCTTTTAATTTATGAAAAGAGCTAGCTGATCTTAAAAATAATAGTATGATATTGTAGAGTAAAATAAAAATTAAAAATATGGAAGAAAGAAAACAACAGTAAATAGTAATATTGTTAATAAGAGAAAACTAGGAGAAAAATAATTGTAACTAATATTAATAGTTACAGTAGTAACCCAAAAAAAAAAAGATAACTACAATAATAATTATAATAATAGTAAGTTCTCAACTTAGTAACAAAACAATTAATTTGAAGTAGATGTTGCCAATCTCCGGCAACGGCGTCAAAAATTTGGCGAGTGTCTGGCGTGTATAAAATTTAAATCGTACACTGTCAAATTATAGTATAGAAAGATGTCGAACCCATAGAGATTGGTTTATCTATTCTACAGACGTTTCTTTTTTTAATTACTATTTGAGAAAATCAGGAAGAGTTGAGTAGTGGATTAACTAACTAAAACTACATGAATAGAGCAATAGAAAATATTTTGTTTTTCACAAATATAATAAAAAGGTGTTGGGATCATAACTTCACTTAATATTTCTATTATATAATAGATAAATTATCCTTCAATTTCTATTTATCGCAAATGTATAAATGCCTCTCACGATTACATTTATATATTATTACATAAATTGAATAATTAATTGCAATCCTCTCAGTTATACAAATTAATCGTCAAAATAGTAATATTAAAGAGCCAGAAATATATGCTTAAACTAAAACTTGCTCTTTTTAGTAAGTCCCTTTCGCTTACCCTACTTATTATAACTGATTACTACAATATTCGCCTCTTTCGATTACAAATTAGTGCAGAGTCAATTTTAACATATAAGAGTTAGATGTCACTAAATAAAAGTTAACATCTATCAATACCAAAATTGACTATATTACTCTTCCACCTCTTTCGATTACAGAATTAGTAAGAAGTTAATATGTAGTACGAAATAGATAGATGTTAACAAATTAAATAACACCTAATTATAAAGAAGATAAAATTTAAATGGAAAAAACTTCATCTCAAACACGTGAAATTGAGAGATAATATCTATTATTATATAGAAATATTAAGATTTGTCATTCTGCCAACATAAGAAAACAACAACAACAACAACAACCCAGTAAAATCCCACTAATGGGGTCTGGGGAGGGTAGTGTGTACGCAGACCTTACCCCTACCCCAAAGGAGTAGAGAGGCTGTTTCCGAAAGACCCTCGGCTCAAGAAAATAAAAAGACAAAACGACAAGAGGAGACAATATTAGTATCACCACAACAATCATAGGAAAAATAGGAACACCATGAAATGCAGAAGAAAGATGCAAAGCAAAAATGATAGCTATTAAATAGGACATGCACTGAAAAGCGAAGTAGTAAAACATAACATTGTCACTAGCTATCCTAGACAAAAACCCTACGTAGCTAGTCCCACAATGGTACGAAGTAAGTCAAGACTCAACTACATCCTAACCTACAACTCTAATACTTGACCTCCACATCTTCCTATCAAGTGTCATGTACTCGGAAATCTGGAGCCTCGCCATATCCTGTCATTCTGCCAACACAAGAAAAGTAATTCCATAATGGAGTTAGTAGTAACAACGAAAATATTCTTGCCCATTAAATAAGAAAATAGAAAGAAATATTCAAGAGAATAATCCCCCCTATTTAATTAAAAATAGGTGCTAGAGTGATTTCCAACATTATAATTTATTCGGAACTAGAAATGAAGACACTGTAATAGCTAAAAGAAGAAAAGAAAGTACTGAAAGAAGCAAGGAAAAGAAGAAGCTCTCCTCTCAATTTTCCGTTGTAGTGAGAAGCTCAATGTAGTGCTATTTATAGATGGAAAAGTATATTATATACACTAATTTCTCAAATATATTTTCCCAAGTTGGCAACTTGCATGTGCTTGTAGTTGTAAAGTTTGCTTAAATGTAATCCTCCAAATCGGCAAGTGGGTCATTTGCTTGGATTTTTTCATGTGCACAAATACTTTAATCATTTGTAAAGTTGCATACACCACTTCACTTTTAACTTTTCAGCATTATAGTTCTTCTTTGCAAATTTGGAAAGTGAAATTTTTCTTCTCATTGTTCTTTTTTCTTATTAGTTTAATTATTTCCTGCAAAGAAAGAAAAAATATTAGTACTAAAAATTAGATTCCGGTTCAACTTATGCATGATATTTTTCTCTTATTAGGGCCATTTTCTCCTCATCATTCAGGCAGAGACGGAGTTGGAGTTCTAGTTACAGTTCGTCAGAACCATTAGCTTCAGCCAAAATTTTGCATTTGTATTAAGAAATTCACTTAATGTATATAAATAATTATCTAGAACTCATTAAGCTGCCTTTTCTTGAATCTAGAACCCATTATAAATTCAAATTCTAGAATGAAAAGCATTTTCTCCGAGTAGAATTTCACCATACCCATGAACAAGACATAGAGTTGGGTTGTGTCATAACTGTTTGGTCCAAAAAAAACCATGAGATTCTCTCGAAGACGAGAATAATGGGAAGGAAAAGGCTAAAATTAATTAGAAAAAAAAACTTTTTAAAACAAATTCAGTAGTAGACCAGGTAATTCCATCCTCAGTCCTCACACCCAAATATACAAAGGCAAACAACTACTACAGCAACTAGAGTTATTTATGTCATGCGAAATCTAAATTAACAAATTGGAATTCCACAGAACTTTCTCATTTATCTAACGAATTCACAACTACACAATAGTCATGCCTTGAGTGCAAAACGTTTGTTGAAGACTTGGGTAGGGGCCGCGCGAACGCAGGCCCCGCTGCCACAAATTATGACGTAGGCTCGACCACTTGGGCCGATCTTAGGCGGGCACCCCTCCAAAGTGCAATGGAAGTCACCATTGCTTCCCTTTCTTTCCCTCAATTTAAGAAAACACGCAGATAAGTAACAAAAATACGTAAAAGAGGAAAGAAAGCCAGAATGAACCCATGGACTATAACTCTCTTTAGATTAAAAATTCCTTGATTGAATATGAGGTGAAAAATTTGAGATAACTTGTTGAGAGGCGCCTGAGAGCTTAAAAAAGAGTCCACCTACCATTTGTAAAGGAAGTTTGATTTGTAATGGATTTCTCTTGAATTTGTGGAAAATAAGTCGTGGATGGTGACATGTGTACCTAAGGGACAAATCCTTTTTTGTAATAATATTAATTTATTACTAATAAACATCAATTATGGAATGGGAAGAGAATCAAAGTAGTACTCCAATAAAGAGATTGTAATGGAAAAATTAAGGAAAACGAAGAAAATAGAAATCGATTCTAAATCTTGAAATACTTCTACCCAAGAGTCTTTTTCTCTTCAAATTCATATCATAGCCACCATAAGGATTTGATATTGCTATATAGCGCTCGGTAGAGACAAACGGCTTGGCCTTTCCTTTGGAGAAATAATAAAAGATGAATTTTTCAGAATTAAAATTTAAGAGACGACATCATTTTCGTTTTGCTAATAGTGATATATGAATTCTTTTACTGAATTCAGATGTCGTCGGCAATATTGTTTTAAAATATACTTTCACAAACTTTTTAACCACTGTAATTATTAATTCTAGATTACTAATTCTATGAACTACCGTAGAAATATTACCTCTCTGAAGCTCACAAAATCTAGCAAAAGTTGTTTAATTGTATCTTTATAGATAGAAATTGTAGGGAAATGACACGAGGAAATAATGATAATACTGCAATAATATTATTTGTGAGCAGATACACGAATTGGCTTGAGTCGCGCTGATCACTGTCCTAAGATACTATTTCAGCAATGTGAAATGTTTTAAACAAGCCTACCTCTATTTATTTAGAAGATACAGGAATGAACAAAATCAAATAATAAATCCAGCAGGTTCAGAAAATTGGAGAGAAGAATTAATAATAATAGGTAATGATTAGCGAGATGAATTTTTGGTTGAGAATTTGGGTTAGTATGATGGCTAATCCACAACCTATTTGTAGGCAATTAGGGAGGTTGCATGTAAGACAAGTGTGGAGAGTCTTTTAATCCTTGTCGAAATATATTAGTCCACTTGGCTTCAATATTAACAAGTGTACCTAGTCTTCCATGCATGAAGACACATGGTGGATTTGCATAGCCACTTGTCAAAGTGTCACGACCCAAAACTTAGCCTGTCGTGATGGCGCCTAACGTGGTACTAGGCAAGCCGACACTTCAAAATACTTCTACATGTTTAAATGAAAAATAAGAATAACACAGGTTTAAATCATCAAAACTCTCAAAATGGATAGAAAGTCAAAGCCAATATAGAAATTCTCAATATCGGGGTATCACTGAGTACATGAACATCTAAACATCACAATTTTGGGAGTACTATCTATAATAGTCTGAAACTAAATACATAAGGCGGAAAGATGGGGAAGGAGAGACAAGGTCTGCGAAGCGCCAGGCAGTTACCTTGAAATCTCCAAACGATCAACTGTGCAAAGGAATCAACACCCACCGTGTCTGAAAATACCTGGATCTGCACAGGAAGTGCAGGGTGTAGCGTGAGTACAACCAACTCAGTAAGTAACAAGACTAAATAAAGGACTGAAAGTAGTGACGAGTTTCACAGTTATAGTTCAATTATAGTAATTTCAACATAGGAAGGTAGGCATGCTTTCAAATTCGACAATTTAGGCCACAACAGTTAATCTATGTCAAGTTCAAGTGAAACAAATATATTATCTCTCAGAAATTACAAGACGGTGATACATGACAGCTGAAGTGCAACAGAAATGAAAGTCAAATTCATCCTCTCAGAGCAACAGTCACTCAGTCCTCTCATTGACTCCAACCTCACAATCACTCATTCCTCTCAATCGCTCAGCACTCGGCACTCGGCACTTAGCACTCAGTAGGTACATGCGCTCACTAGGGATGTGTACAAACTCCGAAGGGGTTCCTTCAGCCCAAGCACTATAACAAGCCAATCATGGCATAAATCAATGAAACAAGTTGCAGCGTGTAGCCCGATCCCATAAATATCCTCACAATCAGGCCATCGGTCTCACTAAGTCATCAAGCTCTCCAGTCTCTCGGGCTCTCAGAAATCATGATAACCAGCCCAAACAGCAATGATATAATGCATCAATAATGAACAATAGAGACCGAGATATAATATGCAAGTAAAGTTGTGACTGAGTACAAAACAACAATTTAGCAGATAATTGAGCATGGGTCGCGCGAACCAACTCCACTATACAGACGTTGAAGTTATATTCCGATAACTTGGGGTAAGAAGGATCCCGAGACCCCAACATCTCTTTATCCTGAAGTGATCTATTGTTTCAACCACGATCGATCCCTCTGTCAACGGTGAACTTGTTTGCTTCTCGGAAGTTTCTTCCACGGCCTTCGGTCCGCTCGTAGGGCAAAAACCGGCCCCTCGAAGTCCGTTTGTCCGTGTCGTAGTCATCCTTTGATTTTTCTCTGCTCTTCTCCCGTCCTTTGGCCGATGATTGGTCATCTTTGATCCTTATCTTTGACTCATACCGGTTGTGGACATCTGCCTAAGTTGTTGCTTGAAACTCAAGCAGGCTCTCCTTCAGCTTCCGGGAAGCGTCTGAGCTTCTCGGATTTAATCAGTGGCGAAGCCACATGGTCATAAGGGTGTTCATCATCAAAATATAGCACTGTGTATATAGGTAAAATATTACGTTTTAGAGGTGTATAACACATATTGAACACCCTTGGAGAAATTCCTAGTTTCGCTACTGGATTTAATCCTTTGGTGAATGCTTCAGCTGCCCAATCATCCGGGACAGACAGGAGAAACATTCTTTCTTTCTGGAAACCCTCGTAATAATTCGAATTCTCCCTGTGCGGTCCTGAATATGTCGGCCTTCCGGGCTTGTACTTTTCTGTCCCCGGCATGAGCCTTAATGAAAGAATTCGTGAGCATCTCAAAGGAATCTATGGAATGCTCGGGTAATAATGAATACCACGTTAGAGCTCCCCTCGTGAGAGTTTCTCCAAATTTCTTTAGCAACACTGATACAATTTTGTGAGGAGCTAAATCATTTCCTTTTACTGCACAAGTAGGTGGTAATATGCTCATGTGCGTCTGAAGTCCCGTCATACTTTGGCACTTCAGGCATTTTGAACCGCTTCGGGATTGGTTCTGGTGCCGCACTCGGCTTGTACGGTAATTTAGTATACTTCTTTGAGTCCGGGCCTTTCAATACTGGTGGCGCGCCCGGGATTTGGTCCATGCGGGCGTTTACTTCACTCAGAAACCGTAAAATTTAATTCTTGAGCGGGTCGTTCTCGTTGTTGAGACCGGATCCGCTCCCCCCAGCCCCTTCGGAGCCAACTTCACCCCTGGAGTGTTGTTGTCGACTCTCTGCATTGTTTGGTTTTTGGCAACCCCGGGAGGAATTGGATCTCGTCTGTTTGCATTATTCGAAACTCCCGATAGCGCCTGCTTCAGCTCCGGCATAACCTTATCCTGCCGCGTGAGATGGCCTAGAATGATCACCTGTTGCTTTTGCAGGACCCTCACCGCATCCACGACATGCTCCTCATCAGCATCATCGGGAGTTGTCTCCCGAATCTGTCAAGGGTACTGCATGTCATGCACCAGCGTGGCGTCAATCTCCTCATTATGGGTGTCACTGATTGAATCCTCGAAATGAGGTTGATCCCCTCGAATTTCAGGGTTGTGCGTGTTGTTAACAGTGTTATCTACCATTTTTTGTGATTGTTTCTAAGACAAAATAATCAAATCACGTTAGTAAAAAAGGCAAGGATCAATTTAATTGCACGGCTATCTAGGCCCCACAATAGGCGCCAGACTGTTTACCCGTAAAATGGTACAGTTAAATTTATACATGGTTTCTAGACAAGTGAACTAATTTGATCATGAAATAATACAATAATTGAAGAAATGTACAACACTTAGCCTTAAAATATAGATGAAACAGTAGAGATAACAGTTCCGGGAACAAAGTTTCCCGGCACAGCAATGATGAGATCAAAAAGCGGGAAAGTAAGATTGTATTAAGCATTGTATAGAATGTAGTATAAGTTTAGCTAGAAAATTCGTGTCTTTTACAATGATAACTGGGCTCACTATTTATTGTTGTGTCTAGGGAAGGATGTCCTAGGATCGTTCCCTCCTTTAATATCAATTATCAGGGTTATTGATGAAGATGTAACGGTAAATATAAATGCCAGATTCTCTATAACGGGCCGTACCTCTTAATGCGGTGGAATATTCCTTATTAAATGCTACTGGACGCAGAGCATTTAATACATCTTTATGAATGTTATCCCTTCCTGGGACAAGCGGATTGGCTGTGTTCAGTCTTCGGCCATCCCCGTATTGGGTTCCACGTGTCTTTCCTTTAGATGACCACATGTCATATCATATTTCACCTTATACAATCACGGCCCAGAAGAATTCCATGCGGAGTCTTTGCCTTCTGAATGGTATGAGAAAGCTTTCTTAAAATTGAGCCATTTGCTAAAGAATGTGGACTTAGTTGATGGTAAGCTACTCAATGTTAATGACCGTGCCAGAGTTTATGATGAGAGCTTGAAACAAAAGATGTCTACTTTTAAATCAGCGGCTAGGACATTTGTTGGGTGTCCGTCAATGCAAGAAATGATGAAGAAGAATGTGATGGAAGCATTAGCTGATTCACAATACGACCAGCCCGTGTATTTTAGTAAAGCTGGCGAGAGGGAATCGATTACCATTGATTCCCTCACAAAAAAGTCAAACTTCTTGAATGTGTCTGCTCAACAAAAGAAGCTTGTCAGGCAATCAGTATGTGCACAGGCCACAAAGTACCCGATATGGACAGGGCACTCAGGGAGATATTTACTGGACTGAAATCTGAGATAGATTTTCTAAATAGTAGGTGTCCGAGTAAAGAAATTAAAATGGCGCAGCAAATGGTTGTAACTTGTCAAAAGTTTTTAGAAAGTGCCGCTTCTTATGACCCTGAATCCACTTCATGGATGTGCCTCGCACCTGCCAAAGGCGCGGAGTCACCCACTTCTAACAAGTGGGAAGATGTTCTTGAAATGTTTCTCGACCTTATTAATTGCTTGAGTGAAGAGACAAAATTAACTTTGGAGGTTAAGAAGCTTGAGGTCATGAAAGAAGGGCTTTATCAGATTAGGGATGTTCTGATAGACAAAAGCATTGGATATAAGGAAACTCGCCACCAGGAGAGTTAAGTGCACAAGAAGTTGAGTAAAACATTGGGACAGGATGTTAGTTATGATGGGGAAACTTTATTGTTTGAGTTACAACACAATCATCAATTCATCTGTTTTGTTGCAGATGGTCTAGTTAGACACTACATTTTTATCCCCGGTACAGAAGTTTTTGGAAAAAAGTACGGCGCCAGAATTTTAAAGCCTCTCATTCCTATCGCCAAAAGTTTAGCAAGTTATGCTGATCGTCAGAATTTCTAGCCAAATCTTGGCCACAATCAATGGTAGGATGTGATCATGATAGATGTCATAGTGTGTTACCTATGTAAATAGTGAGTGCTAAAATTATCTTGTTTCAAATCAATGCTGGTTTTCATCGTGCAACAGTCAACTAAACCATTTATAAACAGAACTTGAAGAACGGCATTCTGCTATGTGGAAACTCAACCTAAGTATAAACAGAACTGAACGGTAAACTGCTTTTGTATTGTCATATTTGATCAGAAAATTTGAAATATGCAAATTTTGAAAGCAGTGGAACTGCACTCCACCATCTGAATATACTCGGCCACTTATTACCTCTTTCTGAGTTATATTATTAATAACAAGTCTCTCAAATATGGTTTTATTTTAAGATTGTAGCTAATTACATTCTAATAATTCAGTATGAGTTCTGACTTTTTTTTGTTAGAACATCACAATTTGGAGCAGATAGATTTACTATAATTCCCCATCCCCAAGTAGAATTGTGTGAAATTAGACATCATATCCAATACTCTCTTATTCAGGGGAAAAGTACTCTTATTTTTGAAATGTTACAAAAAATTAGCACTGCCCATTTAACTAATACTAACTTTATCTTACTGAAGCATAAACTTTCTACTTTCTAGAACGAGTAAAATAATGAATTAATTGAGGTAATACATTTGCTCACATTATATCGAAAAATAAAACATAATTACAGCTTCTTCAGTGATGCCTGTTTTTATCGAGTGGGATTCACCTCTTCATTTCCCTCAGCCAAAACTTTTAAGGCTTAAATTTCTTTGGCCATCCTCATTCCCTCTTCGGTCCGTGGTTCACTCTATTGTAGTAGATGCACACAAGCTGATCACTGAAAAGCTACATAAGAAGGTTTTGTGACAAAATACCTAGATGTTGACAATCTGATGTAATGCCCAATGCGAAAAAACGTAAATGGCTTAACTCTGGGCCATTCAACATAATAGTAGTAGCTTGAGCAAAAAAAGTTTGTTTAAGAACTGGGTAGGGGCCGCGCGAACGCAGGCCCCTACTGCCACAAATTATGACATAGGCTCGACCACTTGAGCCGACCTTAGGCGGGCACCCCTCCAAAGTGCAATGGAAGTCACCAACCTAGGCCATGGGTCTTATTGATCGCCCATTGACCCCGTCCAGGTAAGTACGTTTCACTGCTGCTCCTTGTCATGCTTTTATACACCTCCTGATACTCAGTTTTCTTTGTGTCAGCCGATCAGGGACTTTGTGCTTTTCTTTTCCCTTATTTGGTAAGGAAAGCAAGAGTGAGCCATCCACTTTCTGCGTGTTTTCCCCTTGCTTTCGTTTCGTTTTTTATTTATAGCACGCCTGATAGATAATAAACAGATTTTTTCGAATCTCTTGAAAGTATAATACCAAAAACCATCTTTTGGATTAAGGGTGCTGTTTAGAACCTGAAGTTAGCAAGAATGACAAAAACGTATGATTGAACTTCCTGGGAGAAAATAATGTGCACCCCCTGGCTGCTGGGTAAACCAATATTTTGCTTTCTGAGTTAATTCATAGTTACCAGAACAAAAAGGATCGATCTTAACCATAGGTCTCTAAAGAGGATAGCACATTTCTTCTCAAGATTGTATGACATCCAGTTTCCAAAAGTAAAGTTCAGTTTTGTAATATGGCCAAATTTTCATGACATTTGCCGTGACATAATATTCATTATAACAAATTTGTGGTTCATGACATCTGCTATGACATAATATCTATTATAACAAATTTATGGATTATGACATTTGCCATGACATAATATCCATTATTAGGCCAAGGATTTCTTGCTATAAATAGAGGAGTTTCTCCTTATTTGAAAACACACCAATTCAAGAGCTTTTTACTCTTGTCTTTCTTTCTCCTCCTTTATTTCATTATAGAGTATTTTGTAAGAGAGTGAGTGCTGGGAAACACTTGTGTGAACCCTTTCTTTGGAGTGATCTTGTGAGGTTATTCTCTTGGGGTATTTGGGAGTAATTAGAGTATTTACTCTAATTTTGTGCTCTCTTTTGTACTCTTGTTGGTATAGTGAAATTGCTCCTCTCCGCTTGTGGACGTATGTCACTTTGATCGAACCACGTTAAATTTGTGTCTTCTTTATATTCTTTAATTGTTGTTATTATCAACTTTCATTGTCTTTGTTATTGTCATTATACCATTGTTTGGCTAAATTCCGCACTACCCGGGTTCCCGATCCTAACAAATTGATATCAGAGCCAGATTTAACCGGGTTAGTTTAAATAGCCAAAATAACTCTAACAAAATCTTATGTTGAGAAATTTGACCGAAGTGCAAACTTCGGAATGTGACAATTAAAGATGGAAGCTATCCTAATTCAGGATGGCTTAGATTTGGCACTGCAAGGAAAGGAGAAGATCCCGGATAAAATGACGGACGAGGAGTTTGCCGTCATAGACAAAAAGGCAAAAGCAGGTATTATTTTAAATCTTTCAAATGAGGTTTTGCGTGAAGTTACAACAGAAAGCTCAGCCAAAGGCATATGGGAAAAGCTTAAAACCCTATATCTGAAAAGAACAGTAGAAAACAGGCTTTACCTAAAGCAAAAACTCTACACTTTTCGTATGGCTGAAGGTACCTCTATACTTACACATCTTGATACTTTTGATGCTGAAATCAAAGATGAGGATCAAGCTGTGTTATTGTTTGTTTCCTTACCCCAGTCGTTTAAACATATAAGAGATATTATGCTTTATGGAAAGGATAATATCTCTTATAAAGATATCAAATCTATTTTGAAATCAAAAGAACAAATAGATAGAGATATTACTGGGGAAACTAGTGGGAACCAAGGGGAAGGCTTATTCATAAGAGGTAGATCCAATAAGAAAGATTCAAGTAGTGAGAAACCTAAATCAAGGTCAAAATCCAGATACAGAAATGTCATGTGCAAATATTGTCACAAGAAATGTCATATTATTTCTGAATGCGTTAAATTGAAAAACAAAGAAAAGCATACAGAAAAGAAAAATGAGCACAAAAATACTGACACTGCCGAAGCAAGTGTAGCTGCTGATGAGACTGAGGGAACTATTTTTTTAGCAACTAATAATAGTTTCAAATCTAATAATGAGTGGATTTTAGATTCGGGTTGTTCTTATCATATGTGTCCCAGTCGGGATTTATTTACCACATATGAATCTATTGGAGGTGGGGTTGTCTTGATGGGCAACAATGCTGCCTGCAAAGTTATTGGAAAAGGTACAGTCCGAATCAAAATGCACGATGGTGTGGTGAGAACTCTCACCGATGTTAGACATGTTCCTGACTTGAAGAAAAATCTCATCTCTTTGGGCACTCTAGAATCTCTTGGGTGCAAGTACACATGTGAAGGTGGAGTTCTGAAAATTTCTCATGGTGCTCTTGTGATCATGAAAGCACGCAGATCTGGTACGTTGTATACTCTTTTGGGATCTACTGTTACAGGTGCTGCTGCAGTTTCAATATCAGATAAATTAGATTCTGACATCAGCAAATTGTGGCATATGCGATTGGGGCATATGAGTGAAAAAGGTCTTTCCATTCTCAGCAAAAGAGGTCTCTTATGTGGCCAAAGTACCGAAAATATGGAGTTCTGTGAACATTATGTGTTCGGAAAGCAGAAAAGAGTCAACTTCAAATCTCCAACGATTCATAGAACAAAAGGTACTTTGGATTACATTCATTCAGATCTTTGGGGTCCTTCACGTACCCCATCAAAAGGTGGTGCCAGGTATATGTTAACTTTCATTGATGATTATTGAAGGAAAGTTTGGGTTTATTTCCTGAAAAATAAAAGTGATATTTTCTTAAATTGCAAACAATGGAAAGTTTTGATTGAGAAGCAAATAGGAAAACATGTTAAGCGGCTTAGAACAGATAATGGCTTGGAATTTTGTAACGATGAATTCAACGAATTTTGCAAGAATGAAGGAATTGCTCGACATCGTACTGTGAGAATGACACCTCAGCAAAATGGTGTGGAAGAAAGGGTGAATAGAACTCTTTTGGAAAGGGCTCGTTGCATGATTTCAAATGCTAGGTTGACAAACGCCTTTTGGGCAGAAGCTATCTCTACAACTTGTTATATTGTCAACCGAGCTCCTTCTGCACCTTTGAACTTTAAGACTCCAGAGAAAATGTGGTAAGGTACTCCTGCTAATTATTCTGATTTAAAGATATTTGGTTGCCCTGCATACATGCATGTAAATGATGGAAAATTAGAGCCAAGGGCTAAAAAGTGCATTTTCCTTGGGTATGCATCTGGGGTGAAAGGATACCGACTATGGTATCCTGATCCCACGACACCAAAATTTATAATTAGCAGAGATGTAACCTTTGATGAATCCTCTATGTTACAGTCTAGAAAAGAGTCTTCTAGTTCTTGTAATACAGATAAAGGAAAGAGTACACAGAACCAGTTGGAGATTGAGATTGGCATTCCTTCTGAGCCAAGCTCATCAACTTTGGAGCAAAATACAGTTGAAACTCATGAAGTTGAGACATAAGCTAAAATTTCTGAAGTTGAGACTCCTGAAGTTGAACCAGAAGAAGAGGAGTATTCTATAGCCAAACATAGACCAAGAAGAGAAGGTAAACAACCATTAAGGTTTGGAGATTATGTTGCATTTGCTTTTTCAGTTGCACAGGAAACTGAAGAAATTGGAAAACCATCAAAATATTCAGAAATAGTTTCTGGTGCTGACTCAGACAAGTGGCTGATTGCAATGAATGAAGAAATTGAGTCTCTCCACAAGAATGGTACTTGGTCTCTTGTGAAGCCGCCATCAGGAAAAAGAATTGTTGGTTGCAAATGGGTCTTCAAGAAAAAGGATGGCATTCCAGGGGTTGAAGATGCAAGGTATAAGGCACGATTAGTTGCAAAGGGCTATAGTCAGGTACAAGGAGTTGATTTTAATGATATTTTCTCACCTGTTGTTAAACATAGCTCTATTCGTATCTTGCTTGCCTTCGTTGCCATGTATGATTTGGAATTAGAACAACTTGATGTTAAGACAGCTTTCTTACATGGCGAACTTGAGGAACAAATATACATGCATCAACCCGAAGGATTTAAAATTGAAGGAAAAGAAGATCATGTTTGCTTGTTGAAGAAATCCCTGTACGGATTAAAGCAGTCTCCAAGACAATGGTATAAAAGGTTTGATTCCTTTATGTTGGGTCATGGTTATTCGAGGAGCATGTATGATAGTTGTGTTTACTTCCGGAAGTTAAATGATGGTTCATTTGTGTACCTATTATTATATGTTGATGACATGCTCATTGCTACTAAAGATTTAACATAAATTCACAATTTGAAAAGTCAGCTGAAAAGTGAATTTGAGATGAAAGATTTGGGAGCAGCTAAGAAAATCCTTGGCATGGAGATCAAAAGAGATCGAAAAGCCAACAAGCTATTTCTGACCCAGAAGAAGTACTTGGAGAAAGTCTTGGAGTGGTTTGGTATGAAAGATGCTAAACAAGTTAGTACCCCTCTTGCTTCTCATTTTAAGTTATCAGTTGCTCAGTCCCCGCAGTCAGAGGAAGAAGAGAGGTACATGGCACAGGTTTCTTATTCCAGTGCAGTCGGCAGTATTATGTATGCAATGGTTTGTACACGTATAGACATTTCACAAGCAGTGAGCGTGGTAAGCCGGTATATGGCTTTCCCTGGTAAAGTACATTAGCATGCTGTGAAATGGATTATCACATACTTGCGAAGTACTTTAAACACATGTTTGGAATTTGGGAGAAATACTAACACTTTGGTTGGTTTTATAGACTCATATTATGCAGGTGATCTTGACAAAAGAAGATCACTGACAGGCTATGTATTTTGTATTGGTGGTTGCGCTATTAGTTGGAAAGCTACATTGCAACATGTAGTAGTTTTATCTACTACCGAAGCAGAATATATGGCAGTGACCGAGGCGATCAAAGAAGCTTTATGGTTGAAGGGTCTATTTGCGGAACTTAGTTTACACCAAGGTGGTATTACCATTTTCTGTGATAGTCAAAGTGCCATTCACTTGACTAAAGATCAAATGTATCATGAGAGGACGAAACACATTGATATAAAGTATCATTTCATCCGAGAAACCATTGCTGAAGGAAAAGTCTCTGTTCAGAAGATCAACACTAGAGAAAATCCTGCTGACATGTTCACAAAACCTCTTCCAGTGTCCAAGTTCAAGCTTTGCCTGAACTTGATTGGCATTTATGAAGAATGATTTTTCCCATTGGGGTTTTTGCGGAGAAGGTGGAGCAAATTTACTATATATAAGCCTAAATTAGGCCAAGGTGGAGATTTATAATATGGCTAAATTTTTATGATATTTGTCATGACATAATATCCATTATAACAAATTTGTGGTTCATGACATTTGCCATGACATAATATCCATTATAACAAATTTATGGATCATGACATTTGCCATGACATAATATCCATTATTAGGCCAAGGATTTCTTGCTATAAATAGAGGAGTTTCTCCTCATTTGAAAACACACCAATTCAAGAGCTTTTCACTATTGTCTTTCTTTCTCCTCCTTTATTTCATTATAGAGTATTTTGTAAGAGAGTGAGTGTTGGGAAATACTTGTGTGAACCCTTTCTTTGGAGTGATCTTGTGAGGTTATTCTCTTGGGGTATTTGGGATTAATTAGAGTATTTACTCTAATTTTGTACTCTCTTTTGTACTCTTGTTGGTATAGTGAAATTGTTCCTCTCCGCTTGTGGACGTAGGTCACCTTGACTGAACCACGTTAAATTTGTGTCTTCTTTATATTCTTTAATTGCCGTTATTATCAACTTCCATTGTCTTTGTTATTGTCATTATACCATTGTTTGGCTAAATTCCGCACTACCCGGGTTCCCGATCCTAACAAGTTTGATAAGTGATGTTCATTTCCATTCTGAGAAATTAACTTAGGAAGAGCCCCAAACCATTCACACTTGGTTCTTCAGCTAGTATGCCTATCAAACAACTCGTTAAAGGTTGAATCTAGAATTGTAGGGAGAACTCAAAGAGTATAGGCGTATGCCATTTTATATGTCACAGCAAGTTCTGGCTTACTCTTCTACTTTCGATGTGGGACTCAACTCACTCCTTTTCCTCCATCAGGTTCTATTGAACTTTGAGACATCAAAATATACTTCTCCTTCTTCTTCTTCTTCTTCTTCAGTTGCTCCCCCATTCCTTCACTTTTGATATGTGACAATCTACTGTTTCAAAATTTTTAGAGGAACTAATATAAATACTGAGGTTACAATTGTACAAATTAAAAAATAAGTAATAGATAGGCTGGAAGTAAGTAGGAACTCAAGGAAAGCACGGAAATGCAGAGGTTTTTTGCAAGCAATAGCCGTATAGTTCAGATATGTTGAGGCCATTACTCACAGTTTCTTGTGAGGAGGTGCTCTTTAGTTTGTAACTGTTTGATTGATATGAATGGTAATTCACAATGTTAACAAAAAACAAAATAGAACTGACTTCTGCCTTCCATCTCTTTCATTTTTTCGATTCATTTAAGCTATGTATTGCTTCAGTTTTTGGTTATTCTGAAGAAGTACATGCTGACAATCTTATCGACGAAATGTCCATAGAATGGTGTTGTACTTTATATACTGAATTTCCAATGCAGGTTTAGTTATTAAGCTTATAATAAAGGACCAATTGGCTGAATAAGAAAACAAAGCAGCTGGTTCTTTGCGTTGGCGTCAATATGGCATTGAACTATGTAAGGAGCTAACTTGCTTTCTTCTTCTTAGGGCTCTGAGTGTCATCTGAACGACTCCTTTCGTTGCAAGCCAGGGCATTTCTGCCACAATATTCACTTGCAGTGGTGGCTGATATGGTGATATCTGGAAGTCATTATTTTGCTCTCAGCATTCTTGGCGCAGCACAGATGACAATATAATGCATCATAACTTTGTGCTCATGTTCTTTTGAGTCCACTACTGCAACTAATATAACCAGTTTGGTGAAGGGAAGTGATCATCTTATCATTTGGTTCAAAAGTCAAAACGTGGGCGACTTTAGTAAAAAGAAACTATGCTGTGCGGCTTAGAAATCTGTTTTAGCTAAATTAGCTTTTCCAAGTTCTGATTAAGAACAATGGAGCAGAAAAACTTTCCCATATTCCTATTGGAGTGTTTCCCGTATGATCAGTTCATACTTCTCTCTTTTTTTGGACATAAACGGGTGCTTACATTAATTTACTATCTTTAAGGAGACATTGTTAATCAACCGATCCACAGGTCAAACTGATGTTTTTGGTGCTTCTTCTTTGCAGTATTTGCACTAGCTAATCTTTCTGAGCAAATGTAAGATTATGGAATTGTAGCATTTGGTGGAGTTCCTTAGCTCAACGCAAAGATCTTACATTTTATGGAACTTTGGGAGTAAAGTATTTGGTGGAATTCGCATAGGTCAATGCAAAGATCCTACATCTTTTCAGGGGCCATTTCCTCCTCATCATTCGGGCGGAGTTAGAGTTCTAGTTACGATTCGTTAGAACCAGTAGCTTCCGCCAAAACTATGTATTTGTGTTAAGAAATCTACTAAATATGTATAAATAATTATTCAGAACCCATTAAACTATCTTTTCTAGAATCCAGATCGCATAATCTTTTCAGGGGCCATTTCCTCCTCATCATTCGGGCGGAGTTGGAGTTCTAGTTACGATTTATTAAGAAAGTAGAATTCGCATATTATATAAATTCATTCCAAATATAATATAATACCCAAAGTTAAAAATAAAATAAATAATAGGAAAGATATATACAGACAAAAATAATTTTAAGATAAAGCCTAAAATATAACGAAAGTAATTCCAACATTTCATTATATAAAGAGCAAAATATGTAATGTTTCTGGCCAAAAAAAAAAAAAATGTAACGTTCGGTGCTGGAATTGGCTTATATGAGGCTCTCATCCTGGACTTAAAGTCTCATGGATATGATGTCGTCGGCAAGATTGTTTTAAAATATACTTTCATAAACTTTTTAACCACTGTAATTATTAATTCTAGATTACTAATTCTATGAACTACCATAGAAATATTACCTCTCTGAAGCTCACAAAATCTAGCAAAAGTTGTTTAATTGTATCTTTACACTCTAGATAGAAATTGTAGGGAAATGACACGAGTAAATAACGATAATACTGCAATAATATTATTTGTAAGCAGATACACGAATTGGCTTGAGTCGTGCTAGCCACTGTCCTAAAAACTATTTCAGCAATGTGAAATATTTTTTCAAGATTAAATAAGCCTACCTCTATTTATTTAGAGGATATAGGAATGAGCAAAATCAAATAATAAATCCAGCAGGTTCAAAAAATTGGAGAGAAGAATTAATAATAATAATAGGTAATGATTGTAGGAAGAAAGTAATGATTAGCAAGATGAATTCTTGGTTGAGAATTTGGGTTAGTATGATGCTAATCCACAACCTATTTATAGGCAATTAGGGAGGTTGCATGTATGACAAGTGTGGAGAGTCTTTTAACACTTGTCGAAATATATTAGTCCACTTGACTTCAATATTAATAAATGTACCTAGTTTTCCATGCATGAAGACACATGGTAGATTTACATAGCCACTTGTCAAAGCCCTTCAACACTTGGCTTTAAGGCTTCATGCAAGAAGCCACTTGGAAATAGATAGGACACTTGTAAAATAAAAAGACACATGACTATTTTAAAATTTTGAAAATACTCGTACAATCCCCACATATTTTCAAAATTTATAGGAGAAGGATAAAAAAAATGAAAGAATTGACTTGCTGGATTTGCATGGTCTAAATGTAATGGGTTTGGTGTCTTCAGGACTATGAACCAAACTTAGACCAATAAAACTTAACTCACATAATTACTGGTGAAATATAATATTTCTATGAAGCAATAATTCTTATTATAAGTCATAGATTTTATCAATCACATTTCGACCCTCGCCCAACCTAGGCCATGTGCTGTGTTGATCGCCAATTGACCCCGTCCAGGTAAGTATGTTCCATGTTGCTCCTTGCCCTGCTTCTATACCCCTCCAACAACGTAGTAACAAAAAAAAAAGATAACAACAATAATAATCATAATAATAGTAAGTTCTCAACTTAGTAACAAAGCAATTAATCTGAAGTAGATGTTGCCACATAAGTTAACATTCAGTCAACCTTTTCAACTTAAGCTTTCAACCTTAAGACTAAGTGTCTCAATTCATTCCGAAATCTCTCCGGACCCAAACCGACTACCCCGGCAAGTCACATAACAGTTATAAAGTACAAAATGAGCAGTAAATAGAGGAACGGGGCTACAACTAGTCGGGTCGTTACAACCTCCCAAAGTACAAGGAATTGTAAAGCTGCCTGGATCACCAAGTTTCTGTGGAAGCTTATTTTGAAGTATAGCACTACATTTTTCTGTAAGTTTAACCACTGAAACTTCTTCCAATTTTCTTTTACTTGACAAAATTTCTTTAAGAAATTTAGCATATGCCGGCATTTGCTTCAAAGCATTTGTAAAAGGTATGTTAATGTAAAGTTGTTTTAAACTTTCTAGAAAGTTTGAGAATTGTTTGTCAAGCTTTTCTCTTTTTAGTATTTGGGGAAAGGGGAGGGGTACAGAGTAAGGATTCGTCATCAATTCATTTTCTTGTACCTTTTTTTCCTTTATTTTTTTGTATTTTTAGAAGTTCAAAGTCTCTTTTATTCTCACCTTCATTTATCTGTTCCACTTCTTGTGGCTTTCCTTGTCTATCTGCATATGGATTATCAAGAGTTTTACCAGACCGCAGAGAGATGGCTTGGAGATATTCCTTTGGATTTTTTTCGGTGTTACTTGGTAGAGCACTTTTTATTTGTCTAGACATGAGGGTTGCTAATTAGCTCATCTGGATTTTCAAATTCTTGATTGCTGAATTTTGACTTTCAACTTTCTCGCTTGTAGCTTTAATGAATTTGTACATCATGTCTTCAAGGCTTTGTTGATGAGCTCTTTGGGGCTGTTGTTGATATGGCTAAAAATCTTGTTGCCCTCTATTTTGATTTTGAAAACCAGGTGGTCCCTGTGCCTGCTGCTTTTGATTGAAAAATCTTTGAGGATTTTCAGCACCATTTAGGTTACTCCATTAGAATCCCGGATGTTTTTGTGCCATAGGACTACCGAATGGATAACTGGTTCTATAACCAATAGCATTTACGTGTTCTTCATTTTGTGTTGAAGCTTGGCACTCATGATTGGGATGATTACCTCCACAAACGTCACAGTTCTCATGTTGAGATGATGATTGGGTAATTTACCTGAAAATCCTCAACATTTTGTGTCAGAGTTGCAATTTGTTGTGCTAATGAACTCCAAGCCTCAACTTGATTGACTCCTGCTGCTTTCTTGACAATTATTCTGTCTGAGGGCCATTGAACAACATTTTCTGAAATTTCATTGAGCAATTGTATGGCTTCTGTAGTGGTTTTGCTCATTATGGATCCTCCTGATGCTGCATCAAATACATTTATAGCAGAGGGTTTAAGACCATGATAAAAAATATACAAGATATCAGGATCTTGGATACCATGGTGTGAAAATTTTCTTAACATTGCTTTTAATCATTCCCATGCTTGGTATACAGATTCAGAATCTGTCTGCATAAAATTATTGATTTCTTGCCTCATTTTAAATATTTTTGCAGGTGAAAAATATTTATTAAAAAATTTCTGAGTCATTTGGTCCCATGTAGTGATTGAACCTCTTGGCAGACTTCGCAACCATATTTTTGCTTTACCTTTTAATGAAAAAGGAAAAAGCCGCAACCTGATAGCGTCAGTTGTGACTCCATTATACCTGCAAGTTTCAACTAATTCAAGAAAATCAATTAGATGGGTGTGAGGATATTCACTCGCATCACCAGTAAACTGACATGACTGTTGAATGGTTTGAATCAAGCCTGTGCGAATTTCAAAGTTGTTTGCTGCAATTGGTGGTCTTCTCACACTTTATTCTCCTTCAAAATGATCCGGCCTTGCATAATCTCTCAGTATTCTGTCACGTCGTGGAGCCACCTCATCGGACTATTCTTCCACTAGATGTGGTGGAAGTTGGTTATTGTTAAGCTCTTCAATCTCCATTTCTTCGCAAGCTATACTTTGAGGAGATGATGTTTGTCCTTTCCTGCGTAAACGAAGAGATTTTTCAATTTCTGGGTCGTAACTCGCCAACTCTTTTGTAGAAGAGCGGGTCATAAACTACCTGAAATCCTTAAAGCAAAGATTTGTTTTTTGAAAGAAAATCAAACTTAGTTCCTAAGATAGTACTAGTGACAATAAAAGAAAAAAAATGTATATATAAAAATCAAAATAATAGTAATAATTAGTAGAACTAGTGATAAGAAATAATTTCTTTTAATTTATGAAAAGAGCTAGCTGATCTTAAAAATAATAGTATGATATTGTAGAGTAAAATAAAAATTAAAAATATGGAAGAAAGAAAACAATAGTAAATAGTAATATTGTTAATAAGAAAAAACTAGGAGAAAAGAAAATGTAACTAGTATTAATAGTTACAGTAGTAACCAAAAAAAAAGATAACAACAATAATAATTATAATAATAGTGAGTTCTCAACTGAGTAACAAAACAATTAATCTGAAGTAGATGTTGCCAATCCCCGGCAACGGCGTCAAAAATTTGACGAGTGTCTGGCGTATATAAAATTTAAACCATACTCTGTCAAATTATAGTATAGAAAGAAGTCGAAACCACAGAGATTGGTTTATCTATTCTACAGCCGTTTCTTTTTTTAATTACTATTTGAGAAAATCAGGAAGAGTTGAGTTGTGAATTAACTAACTAAAAGTGCATTAATAGAGCAATAGAAAATATTTTATTTTTCACAAATATAATAAAAAGGTGTTGGGATCATAACTTCACTTAATATTTCTATTATTAATAGATAAATTATACTTCAATTTCTATTTCTCACAAATGTATAAGTGCCTCTCACAATTACATTTATATATTATTACTTAAGTTGAACAATTAATTGCAATCCTCTCGGTTATAAAAATTAATCGTCAAAATAGTAATATTAAAGAGCCAAAAATATATGCTTAAACTAAAACTTGCTTTTTTTAGTAAGTCCCTTTCGGTTACCTTACTTGTTATAACTAATTACTACAATATTTGCCTCTTTCGATTACAAATAAGTGTAGAATCAATTTTAACATATAAGAGTTAGATGTCACTAAATAAAAGTTAACGTCTATCAATACCAAAATTAACTATGTTCTCTTCCGCCTCTTTCGATTACAGAATTAGTAAGAATTTAATATGGAGTACGAAATAGATAGATGTTAACAAATTAAATAACATCTAACTATAAAGCAGATAAAATTTAAATGGAAAAAACTTCAGCTCAAACATGTAAAATTGAGGGATAATATCTACTATTATATAGAAATATTAAGATATGTCATTCTCCCAACACAAGAAAAGTTACTCCATAATGGAGTTAGTACTGACAGCGAAAATATTCTTGCCCATTAAATAAGAAAATAGAAAGAAATATTCAAGAGAATAATCCCCCCTATTTAATTAAAAATAGGTGCTAGAGTAGTTTCCAATATTATAATTTATTCGGAACTAGAAATGAAGACACTATTAAAGCTAAAAGAAGAAAAGAAAGTACTGAAAGAAGCAAGGAAAAGAAGAAGCTCTCCTCTCAATTTTCCGTTGTAGTGAGAAGCTCAATGTAGTGCTATTTATAGATGAAAAAGTATATTATGTATATTGATTTCTCGCATATATTTTTCCAAGTTGGCAACTTGGATGTGCTTGTAGTTGTAAAGTTTGCTAAAATGTAATCCTCCAAATCGGCAAGTGGGCCACTTGCTTGGATGTTTTCACATGCACAAATACTTTCATCATTTGTAAAGCTGCATACACCACTTTACTTTTAACTTTTCAGCATTATAGTTCTTCTTTGCAAATTTGGAAAGTGAACTTTTTCTTCTCATTGTACCTTTTTTTTTTTAGTTTAATTATTTCCTGCAAAGAAAGAAAAAATATTAGTACTAAAAATTAGATTTCAGCTCAACTTATGCATGATATTTTTCTCTTATTAGGGTCATTTCCTCCTCATCATTCAGGCAGAGGCGGAGTTGGAGTTCTAGTTACAGTTCGTCAGAACCATTAGCTTCAGCCAAAACCCTGCATTTGTGTTAAGAAATCCACTTAATGTGTATAAATAATTATCTAGAACTCATTAAGCTGCCTTTTCTTGAATCTAGAACCCATTATAAATTCAAATTCTAGATCCGCCTACATGAATATGCAACCTGATTGAAATATAGCTATGGCCTATGGAAGGAGGGATTGGGAGAGATTGTTAATGTGATCAACAATAGTTTTTTTTCATTATGGTTTATAGATGTTGATCTCCGGATGCATAAAAGTTACTCTCCAACTGTTTTCTGTTTTCTTGATAATTTCCCAAACTAGTCATTTTTATCCATGTAACGGTGAGTACAAAAATCGTGTACTAGTCTTCACTCTTCATAGTTAACCATATATTTGATGTGTAATGTGTCTTATTGAGAAAACTTGTTGAGAGGCGCGTGAGAGCTTAAAAAAAGTCCACCAACCATTTGTAAAAGAAGTTTGATTTGTAATGGATTTCTCTTGAATTTGTGGAAAATAAGTCGTGGATGGTGACATGTGTACCTAAGGGACAAATCATTTTTTTGTAATAATATTAATTTATTACTAATAAACATCAAT
Source organism: Nicotiana tomentosiformis (assembly GCF_000390325.3). NCBI lineage: Eukaryota > Viridiplantae > Streptophyta > Magnoliopsida > Solanales > Solanaceae > Nicotiana > Nicotiana tomentosiformis. Next base: position 33,612 of record NW_027174850.1, read on the forward strand.
TATGGAATGGGAAGATAATCAAAGTAGTACTCCAATAAAGAGATTGTAATGGAAAAATTAAGGAAAACGAAGAAAATAGAAATCGATTCTAAATCTTGAAATACTTCTACCAAAGAGTCTTTTTCTCTTCGAATTCATATCATAGCCACCATAAGGATTTGATATTGCTATATAGCGCTCGGTAGAGACAAACGGCTTGGCCTTTCCTTTGGAGAAATAATAAAAGATGAATTTTTCAGAATTAAAATTTAAGAGACGACATCATTTTCGTTTTGCTAATAGTGATATATGAATTCTTTTACTGAATTCAGATGTCGTCGGCAAGATTGTTTTAAAATATACTTTCACAAACTTTTTAACCACTGTAATTATTAATTCTAGATTACTAATTCTATGAAGTACCGCAGAAATATTACCTCTCTGAAGCTCACAAAATCTAGCAAAAGTTGTTTAATTGTATCTTTACACTCTATAGATAGAAATTGTAGGGAAATGACACGAGGAAATAACGATAATATTGGAATAATATTATTTGTAAGTAGATACACGAATTGACTTGAGTCGTGCTGGCCACTGTCCTAAGAAACTATTTCAGCAATGTGAAATGTTTCCCAGAATTAAACAAGTCTACCTCTATTTATTTAGAGAATACAGGAATGAGCAAAATCAAATAATAAATCCAGCAGGTTCAGAAAATTGGAAAGAAGAATTAATAATAATAGGTAATGATTGTAGGAAGAAAGTAATGAATAGCAAGATGAATTCTTGGTTGAGAATTTGGGTTAGTATGATGGCTAATCCACAACCTATTTATAGGCAATTAGGGAGGTTGCATGTATGACAAGTGTGGAGAGTCTTTTAACACTTGTCGAAATATATTAGTCCACATGGCTTCAATATTAACAAGTGTACCTAATCTTCCATGCATGAGGACACATGGTAGATTTGCATAGCCACTTGTCAAAGCCCTTCAACATTTGTCTTTAAGGCTTCATGCAAGAAGTCACTTGGAAATAGATATGACACTTATAAAATAAAAAGACACGTGGCTATTTTAAAATTTTGAAAATACTCCTACAATCCCCACATATTTTCAAAATTTATAGGAGAAGGATAAAAAAATGGAAGAATTGACTTGCTGGATTTGCATGGTCCAAATATAATGGGTTTGGTGTCTTTAGGACTATGAACCAAACTTAGACCAATAAAACTTAACTCACAGAATTACTGGTGAAATATAATATTTCTATAAACCAATAATTCTTATTGTAAGTCAAAGATTTTATCAATCACATTTCGACCCTCATAATTTTGCTGTTAAAAGCGATTTTGCGCCACTAGGCCATGCGCGTGCCTGGTTATTCATGAGAGATCTAGAGACGAGGCCAAAATCTCATATGAACGGCCCACTCTACTCTCATATAGGTAAATTCATCAAGTGTATACTGCTTTTAAATACACCATCCATAAGGAATATGAATTCATTTAGAGCTATAACTAAGTCTCTCAATTAGTAGCAGTCAAGCACTCTCATTTAGTGCTTTAGTGCCAATATCGACTTGTTATTACCCATATGAACTTACTTCATGGGATCTCCAACCACATAGGTTGGGTTACCATCTCTATTGACAACATGTCGGCCTTAACCCCGTCTCTTTTGAGGTTTGAAGAATTAATTTTCTTCCCATAGGTTTAGTCAGAGGATCAGCCAAATTAACTTTTGACTTCACATAATCAATGAAAATTATTCCATCTCTCAGCAGCTACTTTATGACATCATGTCTTAATTTTATGTGTCTACTTTTACAATTATAAGATTTATTCTTTTCAATAGCTATTGCCGCTTGACAATCTCAATGCATTGACACAGGAGGCAATACATCCTTTATTAAAGGGATATTAGCTAAGAAGTTTCTTAGCCACGCAGCCTCAGAACCAGCTAACTCCAGAGCTACAAACTCTGATTCCATAATCGATCTAGCAATGATCGTCTGTTTAGCTGATTTCCACGATATTGCATCACCTCCAAGGGTGAATACATAACCATTAGTGGATTTTGTCTCATCTGAATCAGAGATCCAGTTTGCATCACTGTACCCTTCTAAAATATAAGGAAATTCACTATATAGGACACCATAATTCATGGTCCTCTCAAATATTTTATTAGTCTAGCTAATGCAGACCAATGCTTGTTGTTGGCATTATGAGTATATCTACTCAGTCTACACACATCATAGGCTATATCAGACCTTGTAAAATTCATTAAATGTATCAGACTCCCAATAATCTGAGCATATTTAGACTGAGCAACTGGGTCACCATTATTCTTTTTCAAGTGAGAGTTAGCATCAAAAGGAGTGCTCACTATTGTGACATTAAAATATTCAAACTTCTTAAGCAGTCTTTCAACATAATATTCTTGTGACAACATTATGCCATCTTCACTCCTTATAACTTTAACTTCCAATATCATATTTACTTCATCCACATCTTTTATGTCAAAATTAGCAGACAGAAATAATTTTATACTTTGCACAATATTTAAACTTGTACCAAATATAAGCATGCTATCAACATATAGACATTTTATCACATAATCATTATCTACCACTGTCACGACCCGAAATTCCCACCTTCGGACCGTGATGGCGCCTAACATTTCACTTGCTAGGCAAGCCAACGTTAGAATAATATTAACTAATTTTTAAATAATTTTTACATTATTAATACTCAAGGAAACAAAAGCAGAAGCAAAATTTGAAATATAGTGAAATAATCCATAAATGCCACGGTGTCTAAATACCATCCCAGAATTGGTATCAGTAGTGCACGAACTTCTAGAATAAATACAAATAAAGGTCTGAATAAAATAAAGCTGTCTGGAAATAAACACACAGCTAAAGTAAAATAGACGGGGACTTCAGAACTGCGGACGCCATACAGTTATACCTCAAGTCTCCTCTGGTAGCTGAAATCCGAGCAAGTCTACAGTACGTCGCTGGGACCAACTCCAAAATCTGCACAAGAAGTGCAGAGTGTAGTATCAGTACAACCGATCCCGTGTACTGGTAACTGCTGAGCCTAACCTCGACAAAGTAGTGACGAGGCTAAGGCGGATCACTTACATTAACCTGTACGCAATATTAGTAACAACAACAATAATAGAAATAATTTGGGTAACTCATTTATAATAATTGAAGCCAACTCAGCAGTCATAACCAATTATCATTTCCATCAATTCTGTTGCAGCGTGCACATATATATATGTATGTATGTATGTATGTATGTTGACTTTTAAATAAGTCTGTTGCGGCGTGCAACTCGATCCTCCAATATGGACTTTTTAATAAGTCTGTTGCGGCGTGCAACCCGATCCTCCAATACATTCATTATAATTAATTTTGTTGCGGCGTGCAACCCGATCCTCCAATATATTCATTATAATCAATTCTGTTGCGGCGTGCAACCTGCTCCTCCAACATATTCATTTACCAATTCTTATAGAAGAAATTTCCCAAATAATTGCAACAGTTGATATAAAATTATAAGATAACAAGCATACAATAATTATGATTTAATTATGAAACAAACAATGTCAAATAGCAAATTATTATAGAAATCAGGAAGAAAATAGGCAGTTTAATATTTATTATGCTAAATGTCATATAACAATTAAGGCACATAATTCAAATAGCATGTAACAATTAATGTAGGAATTCAAGAATTAATATTGGACAAAGAATAAGAGAGAAATAATTATTATAATAATTAATTTATGATTTAAAATAATTTATGGATTTTCAAGTAAACAGGCAAACAATTAATTTGATGACGTATAGACACTCGTCACCTCGCCTATACGTCGTTCACATACATTTCATATAACAAATAATTTAAGCGTTCTATTCCCTCAAGTCAAGGTTAACCATGACACTTACCTCGCTTTGCAAATTTCAATCAATTACTCGACCACAGCTTTTCCTTTTAAATTTATCTCCAAAAGCTTCAAATCTATTCACAAACAATTCGATATACTCAATACGAATCATAGGAATTAATTCCATATGAATTTACAAATTTTCCGGATAAAAATCCGAAATTCATTAAAATATTCGATAGTGGGACCCATATCTCAAATCCCGGAAAAACCATACGAAATCCGAACACCCATTCCGAGACGAGTCCAACCATACAAAAATTATTCAATTCCGATGTCAAATGGACCTTCAAATCTTAAATTTTCCTTTTTGGAAGATTTTATAAAAATCTGATATTTTTTCCATAAATTTACGGATTCATGATATAAATGAGTATGAAATCGTGAAATATAATCAATGTAGGATAAGGAACACTTACCCCAATATTTTTCCGTGAAAATCGCCCAAAAATCGCCTTACCCGAGCTCAAAAATGGGAAAGAGTTGAAAATGGGTCGAAACCCCATTTCCAGAACTTAAGTTCCGTTTCTGGGATTTTTACCCTTCGCGAACGCGATCAGTGCCTCGGGTTCGCGAAGCACAAATTTGTGCTGTCCAATTTACTCTTCGCGAACGTGAGGGCTCCTTCGCGAATGCGATACTTGCCTGGCTTGGCCTTCGCGAACGCGAAGGCTAATTTTCCTGGCCAGCCTCTTTCCCTTCGCGAACGCGAAGCTTTGAACCTCAAGCCTTCGCGGATGCGTCACTCTATCGCGAACGCGAAGCACAAAATGTGCCAGCCCCAATTTGCTCTTCGCGTTCGCGAGAGTACCTTCGTGAACGCGAAGAACACACCAGAAGCCTGAAGTCTGCAGAAAACCAGATTTTCTATGTCCGAAAATGATCCGTTAACCACCCGAAATCAACCCGAGCCCTCGGGGCTCCAAACCAAACATGCACCCAAGTCCTAAAACATCATACGAACTTGCTTGTGCGATCAAATCGTCAAACTAACACCTAGAACTACGAATCGGACACCAAATCAAAGAAAATTTTTAAGAAAACTTTAAAACTTTTACTTTTACAACTGGACGTCCGAATCACGTCAAATCAACTCCGATTCTCACCAAATTCGGCAGACAAGTCATAAATATTATAGTGGACCTACAGGGCTTCGGAACCAAAATACGGACCTGAGGTCAATAAATCCAACATCAGTAATTTCTTAAAAATCATTAAGCTTTCAAGCTTTTAAGTTTTCATCAAAATTCCATATCTCGGGCTAGGGACCTCAGAATTCGATTCCGGGCATACGCCCAAGTTGTCAAAACACTGATCCAGGTCTGTTTGCTCAAAATATTGACCAAAGTCAACAGAGTTGAGTTTTTAAAGCTCTATTTCACATTTTAATCCATTTTTCATATAAAAACTTTCCGAAAAATGTACTGACTGTGCACGCAAGTCGAGGAATGATACATGGTGCTTTTGGAGGTCTTAGAACACAAAATTACTTATTAAATTTAAAGATGACATTTTGGGTCATCACAACCACTTTAGTATAAACACATTTATCCAACTCAACTGAAGAAAAAGCGTCTCTCAGTAAGACTTGTTCAAATTTCTCATACCAGTGCTTAGAGCTTGTTTAAGGCCATAAAGAGATTAATTAATTTACAAACTTTATTTTCTTGACCATGAATGACACAACCTTCAGGTTGAATCATATAAATTTCTTCTTCTAAATCACCATTTAAAAAAGCTATTTTGACATCCATTTGATGAATAAAAAGCTTGCGGATTGAACAATTAAAATTCGAATAGAAGAAATTCTAGTCATTGGTGCAAATGTATCAAAATAATCTATATTTTATTTTTGAGAAAAGTCTTTTGCTACTAACCGAGCTTTATATTTATCTAAAGATCCATCATAATTACATTTCTTTTTGAAAATCCATTTACAACCGATATGATTTGCACCAGGAGGTAAATTTGTTAAAATCTATGTTTTGTTTTTCAAAATATAGTCGATTTCAACTTTTATTGCTCTTTTCAATAATTAGCTTCTGAAGAAGATATAGCTTTAAAATAATTTGACAGTTCATTATCGAAAAGAAAAGTTTGAAAATCATTTCCATAAGAAAAATATTATTTCCTAGGCCTTTTGCTCCTTCTCGGTTTCTCATTAGAGGTAATCTCATTATTTGTTTCAACATGTGTATGAGATATTTTATCAGACGGTGAAAAAATATGTTCAAAGAACTCTGCATTCTTTGTCTCAATTATATTATTGCAGTCAAGCACATCACTTTTTAAAACAAGAAATCTATATGCAACACTATGTTAAGCATATCCAATAAGCATGCAATCTGCAGTTTTAGAACATATTTTTTCTCTTTTTAGGTTCAGAAAAAAGAACTTTAGCAAGGCACCCCCACACTTTTAAGTATTTCAAGTTAGGTTTATAACTCTTCCACAATTCATACGGGGTTCTGCCAATTCTTCTATGTGGTATTCTATTTTATAAGTGACAAGCAGATAACATTGTTTCACCTCACAAATTATCAGGAGCATTAGAACTAACTAACATGGAGTTCATCATCTCTTTCAATGTTCTATTTTTCCTTTCAGCTACTTCATTTGACTCGGGTGAATAAGGTAGAGTTACTTCATGCTCATCGCAAGGCTGTGTGGGATGTACAGATTATTTGCGCTAGAAGTTGGAAGTTGCCTTTGTCTTTCAATATAGGTTGGAAGTTGACGAGTGTCTAGCGTGTATAAAATTTAAACTTGTACTCTGTCAAATTATAGTATAGAAAGATGTCGAACCCACAGAGATTAGTTTATCTATTCTACAGACGTTTCTTTTTTTAATTACTATTTGAGAAAACTAAGAAGAGTTGAGTTGTGAATTAACTAACTAAAACTGCATGAATAGAGCAATAGAAAATATTTTATTTTTCACAAATATAATAAAAAGGTGTTGGGATCATAACTTCATTTAATATTTCTATTATATAATAGATAAAATTATCCTTCAATTTCTATTTCTCACAAATGTATAAATGCCTCTCACGATTACATTTATATATTATTACTTAAGTTGAACAATGAATTGCAATCCTCTCGGTTATAAAAATTAATCGTCAAAATAGTAATATTAAAGAGCCAAAAATATATGCTTAAACTAAAACTTGCTTTTTTTAGTAAGTCCCTTTCGGTTACCCTACTTGTTATAACTAATTACTACAATATTTGCCTCTTTCGATTACAAATAAGTGTAGAATCAATTTTAACATATAAGAGTTAGATGTCACTAAATAAAAGTTAACATCTATCAATACCAAAATTAACTATGTTCTCTTCCGCCTCTTTTGATTACAGAATTAGTAAGAAGTTAATATGTAGTACGAAATAGATAGATGTTAACAAATTAAATAACACCTAACTATAAAGCAGATAAAATTTAAATGGAAAAAACTTCAGCTCAAACATGTGAAATTGAGGGAAAATATCTACTATTATATAGAAATATTAAGATATGTCATTCTCCCAACACAAAAAAAGTTACTCCATAATGGAGTTAGTACTGACATCGGAAATATTCTTGCCCATTAAATAAGAAAATAGAAAGAAATATTCAAGAGAATAATCCCCCCTATTTAATTAAAAATAGGTGCTAGGTAATTTCCAACATTATAATTTATTCGGAACTAGAAATGAAGACACTATAATAGCTAAAAGAAGAAAAGAAAGTATTGAAAGAAGCAAGGAAAAGAAGAAGCTCTTCTCTCAATTTTCCGTTGTAGTAAGAAGCTCAATGTAGTGCTATTTATAGATGGAAAAGTGTATTATGTATACTGATTTCTCACATATATTTTCCCAAGTTGGCAACTTGCATGTGCTTGTAGTTGTAAAGTTTGCTAAAATGTAATCCTCCAAATCGGCAAGTGGGCTACTTGCTTGGATGTTTTGACATGCACAAATACTTTCATCATTTGTAAAGTTGCATACACCACTTTACTTTTAACTTTTTAGCATTATAGTTCTTCTTTGCAAATTTGGAAAGTGAACTCTTTCTTCTCATTGTTCCTTTTTTTATTAGTTTAATTATTTCCTGCAAAGAAAGAAAAAATATTAGTACTAAAAATTAGGTTCCAGCTCAACTTATGCATGGTATTTTTCTCTTATTAGGATCATTTCCTCCTCATCATTCGGACAGAGGCGGAACTGGAGTTGTAGTTACAGTTCGTCAGAACCAGTAGCTTCAGCCAAAACTGTTAAGAAATCCACTTAATGTGTATAAATAATTATCTAGAACTCATTAAGCTGCCTTTTCTTGAATCTAGAACCCATTATAAATTCAAATTCTAGATCCGCCTACATGAATATGCAACCTGATTGAAATATAGCTATGGCCTATGGAAGGAGGGATTGGGAGAGATTGTTAATGTGTTCGACAATAGTTTTTTTTCATTATGGTTTATAGCTGTTGATCTCCAGATGCATAAAAGTTACTCTCCAACTGTTTTCTGTATTCTTGATAATTTCCCAAACTAGTCATTTTTATCCATGTAACGGTGAGTACAAAAATCGTGTACTAGTCTTCACTCTTCATAGTTAACCATATATTTGATGTGTAATGTGTCTTATTGACATCATAGTTTAATGAAAAGCATTTTCTCCGAGTAGAATTTCACCATACCCATGAACAAGACATTGAGTTGGGTTGTGTCATAACTGTTTGGTCCAAAAAACCATGAGATTCTCTCGAAGACGAGAATAATGGGAAGGAAAAGGCAAAAATTTATTAGAATAAAAAACTTTTTAAAGCAAATTCAGCAGTAGACCAGGTAATTCCATCCTCAGTCCTCACACCCAAATATACAAAGGCAAACAACTACTACAGCAACTAGAGTTATTTATGTCAAGCGAAATCTAAATTAACAAATTGGAGTTCCACAGAACTTTCTCATTTATCTAACGAATTCACAACTACACAATAGTCATGCCTTGAGTGCAAAACGTTTGTTGAAGACTTGGGTAGGGGCCGCGCGAACGCAGGCTCCCGCTGCCACAAATTATGACGTAGGCTCGACCACTTGGGCCGATCTTAGGCGGGCACCCCTCCAAAGTGCAATGGAAGTCACCATTGCTTCCCTTTCTTTCCCTCAATTTAAGAAAACACGCAGATAAGTAACAAAAATACGTAAAAGAGGAAAGAAAGCCAGAATGAACCCATGGACTATAACTCTCTTTAGATTAAAAATTCCTTGATTGAATATGAGGTGAAAAATTTGAGATAACTTGTTGAGAGGCGCGTGAGAGCTTAAAAAAGAGTCCACCTACCATTTGTAAAGGAAGTTTGATTTGTAATGGATTTCTCTTGAATTTGTGGAAAATAAGTCGTGGAAGGTGACATGTGTACCTAAGGGACAAATCCTTTTTTGTAATAATATTAATTTATTACTAATAAACATCAATTATGGAATGGGAAGAGAATCAAAGTAGTACTCCAATAAAGAGATTGTAATGGAAAAATTAAGGAAAACGAAGAAAATAGAAATCGATTCTAAATCTTGAAATACTTCTACCCAAGAGTCTTTTTCTCTTCAAATTCATATCATAGCCACCATAAGGATTTGATATTGCTATATAGCGCTCGGTAGAGACAAACGGCTTGGCCTTTCCTTTGGAGAAATAATAAAAGATGAATTTTTCAGAATTAAAATTTAAGAGACGACATCATTTTCGTTTTGCTAATAGTGATATATGAATTCTTTTACTGAATTCAGATGTCGTCGGCAAGATTGTTTTAAAATATACTTTCACAAACTTTTTAACCACTGTAATTATTAATTCTAGATTACTAATTCTATGAACTACCGTAGAAATATTACCTCTCTGAAGCTCACAAAATCTAGCAAAAGTTGTTTAATTGTATCAAAAGATGGGTTGCTTTAGTAAAAAGATCTACTTATTTTGTACCACTAAGAAATTTGTTTTAGCTACATTAGCTTTTCCAAGTTCTGATTAAGACAAAAGTATTTAGCTTTCGATCCCCAGATGTAATAAGCTATTCTGATTATGCTATTCTGCTTCTATATTATCCTTTTGATAATTTCTCAAAGTTGTCATTTTTTAACCATGTAAAATTGACTGATTATCATGTTTGTTTAAGTCAGCACTAGTCTTCATAGTCCACCACTCAACCACTTATTAGATGCGCAATGTTCTGTATTATCACTAGTAAAAGGCAAAAGAATAGTCAGCTCTCTGCTCATCGCAAGGCTGTGTGGGATGTACATATTATTCGCGCTAGAAGTTGGATGTTGCCTTTGTCTTTCAATATAGGTTGGATGTACACCGGGAGGAATTGGATCTCGTCTGTTTGCATTATTCGAAGCTCCCGATAGCGCCTTCTTCAGCTCCGTCATAACCTTATCCTGCCGCGTGAGATGGCCTAGAATGATCGCATGTTACTCTTGCAGGACCCTCACCGCAGCCACGACATGCTCCTCATCAGCATCATCGGGAGTTGTCTCCCGAACCTGTCGAGGGTACTGCCTGTCAGGCACCGACGTAGCGTCATTCCCTTCATTGCGGGTGTCACTGATTGAATCCTCGAAATGAGGCTGATACACTCGAATTTCAGGGTTGTGTGTGTTGTTAACAGTGTTATCTGCCTTTTTTGTGATTTTTTCTAAGACAAAATAATCAGATCACGCTAGTAAAAAAGGCAAGGATCAATTTAATTGCACAGCTGTCTAGGCCCCACAGAGGGCGCCAAACTGTTTACACGTAAAACGGTACAGTTGAATTTATACGTGGTTTATAGACAAGTGAACTAATTTTATCCTGAAATAATGCAATAATTGAAGAAATGTACAATACTTAGCCTTAAAATGTAGATAAAATAGCAGAGATGACAGTTTAGGGAACAAGGTTTTTCGGGCACAACAATGATGAGATCAAAAAGCGGAAAAGTAAGATTGTATTAAGTTTTGTATAGAATGTAGTGTAAGTTTAGCCAGAAAATTCGTGTCCTTTACAATGATAATAGGGCTCACTATTTATAGTTGTGTCTAGGGAAGGAGCTCCTGGTATCGTTCCCTTCTTTAATGTAGCCCTGAGGGTATGAAACCCCAGATTTCGTATCATTTTACTATTTTGAGGTGACGCACATGCTAGGTGGCGGGCGTGTGGGCGTGCACCGTTGGGGATTGTGACTTGGTCCGTCCCGTAGCAACTGTAAAGTTGCATATTTTGTTGAAACTATATGATACTTATGTGTTTTGGAAAGAGTTTTCTGTAAATTGGGCTGAATGCCATGTTTGGGCCTTGTGCCAGTGCTGTTTCGACCCTTAGGGGCCTTTTTCTTACTATCCTCTCACTGTTTTCGATTGAAAATCTATACTTTGTCATGGTTATACATGTTTACTGCATAACTCAGCTTTTATTACTCTGTGTTGATGCATATAAATGTTGCTTTTGGCTGAATACCCTGTTTTTTTTAGTGAGAGCCCGAGTGGCTTGAGAGGTTTATGACTGAGTGAGGCCGAGGGCCTGATTTGTGAGGATATTTATGGGATCGGGCTGTACGCCGTAACATGTTAGATATAGGCCGAGGGCCTAATTGATTTATGCCATGATTTGGCTTGATATAGCGCTTGGGCTGAAGGAGCCACTTCGGAGTCTGTACACACCCCTAGTGAACGCAGGTACCTACTAAGTGTGAGTGCCGAGTTCCGAGTATTGAGTGACTGGGAGGCATGAATGATGGTGAGGTATGCCCGAGGGGCTGTTTACGAGTGATTGTGAGGTATGCCCGAGGGGCTGTATACGAGTGATTGTGAGGTTTGCCCGAGAGGCTGTATATGAGTGATGTTGCCCGAGTGGCTGATTATGATTTCATTATTTTTCTCACCTTTGCATTGAGCCTTTGTTTGAAAAACTATTGAAAGATGTCTTTAAATGATTTTTCTGGAACTGGATTTAAAAGAGCTGATTTGATTCAAACCCTGGTTTTAAAAGCATGTTGTGTCCTACTGAATTTTTGTGATATGAACTTTACTTGCATTACTGCTCGTCACTATTTCTCAGTCTTTATTTACTGTTGTTGCTTATTAAGTTGGCATACACACGTTACTCCCTACACCTTGTGTGCAGATCCAGGTGTAGCTGGACACGGTAGCGGCTGTTGACTAGCGGTTGTAGATTTTTTTGGGGATAGCAAGGTAGATGTCGGGCGATCGCAACCCTGCTCTTCTCCCTCTTATCTTCCTTTAGTTGTATTTAACTATTTTCCAGACTATGTTAATCTCGATATTGTCAGACAAATTATAGTAGATGCTCATGACTAGTGGCACCCCAATGTCGGGATTTTCTTTTTCGCACCTTTGTTTTTATTTGAACTCATTTACGAAGGTTTTTATGTTAAATAGCCTTGAAATTTTCTTTGAAATGAAAATATCGGTTTCTTTTGGGAATGAGTCGGCTTGCCTAATTCCACGATAGGCGCCATCACAACAGGACTAGTTTGGGTCGTGACAAGTTGGTATCAGAGCCTAGGTTATATAGGTCTCACGAGTCATGAACGGGTTT
>NW_027174851.1:0-46000 GCF_000390325.3 Nicotiana tomentosiformis
AACCCTAAACCCTAAACCCTAAACCCTAAACCCTAAACCCTAAACCCTAAACCCTAAACCCTAAACCCTAAACCCTAAACCCTAAACCCTAAACCCTAAACCCTAAACCCTAAACCCTAAACCTCAAACCCTAAACCCTAAACCCTAAACCCTAAACCCTAAACCCTAAACCCTAAACCCTAAACCCTAAACCCTAAACCCTAAACCCTAAACCCTAAACCCTAAACCCTAAACCCTAAACCCTAAACCCTAAACCCTAAACCCTAAACCCTAAACCCTAAACCCTAAACCCTAAACCCTAAACCCTAAACCCTAAACCCTAAACCCTAAACCCTAAACCCCAAACCCTAAACCCTAAACCCTAAACCCTAAACCCTAAACCCTAAACCCTAAACCCTAAACCCTAAACCCTAAACCCTAAACCCTAAACCCTAAACCCTAAACCCTAAACCCTAAACCCTAAACCCTAAACCCTAAACCCTAAACCCTAAACCCTAAACCCCAAACCCTAAACCCTAAACCCTAAACCCTAAACCCTAAACCCTAAACCCTAAACCCTAAACCCTAAACCCTAAACCCCAAACCCCAAACCCCAAACCCCAAACCCCAAACCCCAAACCCCAAACCCTAAACCCCAAACCCCAAACCCCAAACCCCAAACCCCAAACCCCAAACCCCAAACCCTAAACCCGAAAAACTAAAACCCTAAACCCTAAAACCTAAACCCTAAAACCTAAAACCCTAAACCCCAAACCCCAAAACCCAAAACCTAAACCCTAATCCCCAAACCCTAAACCTTAAACCCTAAACCCCAAACCCTAAAACCCCAAACCCCAAACCCTAAACCCTAAACCCTAAAACCCTAAAACCCTAAACCTCGAACCCTGAAACCCGAAACCCCGAAACCCAAAATCGAAACCCGAAACCCCGAACCCCGAACACAAAACCCCAAACACGAAACCCCGAACCCCGAAAATGAAACCCCGAACCCCGAACACCAAACCTCGAACTCCGAACATGAAACCCCAAACCCTGAACCCTGAACACCGAACACCAAACACCGAACACCGAACCTCGAACCACGAACCACGAACCCCGAACCTTATAGCCATAAAATGAAAACTCGGCCCGATTCCCATATTTTTTAGTGTTATAGCCCACGCATTCCGTGTGGGCCCCGGCCCCCGGACTACCTAAAAGTTATCCAGGCAATTGAAAACGACCTAAGGAATCGGTTGTCGACCAAAAAATGACCTAACGCCTTCCGCGTTGTCCGGGAACCCCAGTTCTGGATCGCCAATATTTTATTAAAAAACTATCTACGAAACATTGGTTGTCGACCAGCCTCATTTTTTAGCGTTTAGAGCCATAAAATGAGAATTCGGCCTGATTTCCATATTTTTATGTGCTATATCTAGCGCCTTCTGTGTGGGATCGAGCCTTCGGACCCAGACAGCCTAAAATTTATCCGAACCATCAAAAATTACCTAAGGAACAATTGTCACCAGCCCGCCATGATCGTTCCTCATTTTTTGGCATTTTAGGGCCATAAAACGAGAACTCGCCCCGATTCCTATTTTTTTGTGTGCTATAACCCATGTCTTCGTGTGGGCACGGGCCCCAGGACCTGGACCGCCTAAAGTTTATCCGGACAATAGAAAATGACCTAAAGAACATTTGTCACCAACCCACCATGACCATTCCTTATATGAGAACTCAGCCCGATTCACATATTTTTGTGTGTTATAGCTGTTACGCAGCGCCTTCCTGATGTTCCTTGGAAGGGCGACGTAAGGCTAAGAAACCGATGTCAGTGCGGTTGCTATGCACCAACTGAGATCCTTGCCGTACGCTAGACTAGATTGTCAGTGCCGTACGGAAAAACCAATGTCGTGAGCAATTGAGCAGCGAAAAATAAGCAATTGATGATGAAAGCTGATGATTGTATTGATGATGATGAAAGCTATTATAAGATGCAATGCGGTGTCGGAGGGGAGAGACACCAGTACAGAGAATTGTTTGAATGCTTGAATGTTTGAATGCTTTGGTCCCCCTTAATAATGCTTAAAAAAAATAAACCAAAGTTATATGAGTTTACCTAAGAAAGCTGTAGAAGCACACTGAAAATGAATGAAGTAAAACTACTCTATAATTACAATGAAAAGGACTTAGTCTTCTATGGAAGCAAGTCCGATGGCAGCAACTTTGTCTTGAGCAGCAGGGTCTGCGCGCGTATTGCTGTGGGCGCGCGCGACACTATTTGAATCTGCCAGCGGCTGGGCGCTGGTGCTTGGCATTGGGTCTGCACGCGGGGCACTGTCTGGGTGTGCGGCGCTGATGGCAACATGATGATTTGGGCGCGCGGCATTGTCGGTACGCGCGGCACTGATGGCATTGGCCAGCCGCTGGGCGCTGGCATTGATTATCGGTGGGGCGACAGAGGCGCATGCTCGCTTGTCACTTGGCGCTGCTGAGACCACGGGGCCGAACGTGGCGCTAGGCATTGGGAGGCTTGCCGGGACGCCACGGGGCGCGTCCAAGGGGTCATGGGTCGATTATGGAAAGCATCCCATAACATTCTCCCCTACCTGAGTTGGCGACGTCCTCGGAGCCTTACCTGCAGGATGATGATGATTGGTCAGGATCTTGATGGCTGGGAGGTCTGTTCCCCTCGGTGCTGTGGGATGTCTTTCTGAATGATCTTCCATACATTTCTGAAATGGCCTGAGGCGGCTGACATGGAAGACTGGATGGATTTTCCACCAGGCTGGTGTATTCAGCTGGTGTGTGGATTTCCCGATGCGCCTTTCAATGGAAAAAGGCCCGATGTAGTTTGGAAATAGGCAAGGATCTTGGGTCCTCTTTGCAAACAAGTTCCACCTCGGGGTTCTTACCATCACTTTGTCCTTGATGTTGGGCAAAGCGACGGTTTTGTTCGGCATACCTCGTTGCCCTGTCTTGGGCCCTGACAAGATAGCTCCGCACTATCTTCAAAGTTTGTTCCCATTCTGTAGAGAAACTGGCAGCTCGATGAGATGATGGCATGGCTGGTGCATTCACATTATGCGAGAGTAGCGGTTGCTGTCCGGTAACAATTTCAAAAGCGCTTTTGATTGTATGGGCGCACTTTTGTGAATTGAAACACAGCTGAGCAGCACCCAGAAGCTTCACCCAATGTGTTTGTGACCCAGTTGCAAATTGGCGGAGATATTCCTCCAGCATGTCATTGAACCGGTCTGTTTGATCATGTGTTTGCTGATGATGATGGCTTGAGTTGTAACTCAATTTAGATCCGAGGCAACTGAAGAGTTGGGTCCAAAACTTACTAGTGAAGCGTGGGTCGCAGTCACTAATGATGTTGGGCATACCCCAATGTTTGACAACATGGGAGAAGAAG
The DNA here is from genome assembly GCF_000390325.3 of Nicotiana tomentosiformis. Classification (NCBI taxonomy): domain Eukaryota; kingdom Viridiplantae; phylum Streptophyta; class Magnoliopsida; order Solanales; family Solanaceae; genus Nicotiana; species Nicotiana tomentosiformis. The sequence continues at coordinate 3,398 of NW_027174851.1, forward strand.
ATTCGAGCTGTTTCTTCTGCCGACATGTTCTGTGGGGCTGCGATGAAGGTAGCATACTTGGAAAACAGGTCTACTACCACCATGATGGTTGCATGATTTCCGACCTTGGGTAATCCTGTGATGAAATTCAGGGAAATGCTTTCCCAAGGTCTCTGTGGGACAGGTAGCGGCTCCAAGAGTCCCGCTTGTGCTGGGTGATCCGACTTGTCCTTTGGGAATGCTTGACAAGTCTTCACACAATGAGGGGAACCATGAGCTGTTGGACCTCGATGATGTTATGCATGTTTGATGATGTTGAGGGCAGCCGGAACTGTGGGTTCAGGTCTGTTGGTTCCCTCCTTAAACTGCATAGCCGTGATGTTTCCAGCGGCCATCTTCTTGGATATGCACGGTATGGTGTGGGGTTTGGCCCCGTTGTCTCCCATCATTAGGAGCATGTTGGCATATGGTACAGGGATGGTGTTGGTCTGACTGAGGAATTCCAATCCCACTATCAGTTCGAAGTCATCGATGATAGCTATGCGTAGGTCGAATATTCCCTTGTATGGGCCAAGCTGGATTGGCGCTTCTTTGGCTATTCCACTCACTTGCTGAGATGGAGAATTGATAGCCTTGACACGACCCTTGCATTTTTGCACTGCTAGACCGAGGCGTTGCACCTGAGTTGAGGCCAGGTAGTTGTGGCTAGCACCCGTGTCTATCAATGCCCGAATAGGTCTGCCGTTTACTTTTATGTAGGTCCTCTTTTGTGATGTGGGAGGCCTTTCGTCCGCCTTTCCTTTCCTTTTCTTATCGATTGGGAATGCCTTCTTCTTGGGGTTGCCAGTACTGGTTCCCGCCAAGGTATCATGAATGGAGCCGACAAATGCGTTGAAGGCACCTACTGGATCGGTGTCGTCTGGGTCGTCGGTGTCTGACTCGTCATCGTCAACAGTTTGTTGAGCATTGACTTGTGTATTGGGGCAATGATTGTTCCAATGTTCCCCACCGCAATGATGGCATTCTGATGGGGGCTTTCTCCCCTGATGGTTGTTGACTGATGTAGTAGTGTTACTGCTTGAGGAAGGAGTCTTGGATTTGGATGTACCTCGATCTCCTCCGTTTCTGTGGGGGCCACCGTTGCTAGGTTGGCTCCCGTTGTATCCCCCTCGGACAGGCGGCTGGGGCCTATCCTTCTGAGTTTCCAACTGATAATCCCCAAGGCACTCAGCAGCTTGAATGGCCTTGGGTAGGGTATCTACCCGTTGTCTTTGCAGTTCCATACGAGCATGAGGTTTCAAACCTTCTATGAATGCGAACAGTTTGTCTTTGTCCCCCCATATCCCGTATGTTTAGCATGAGTGCGGAGAATTCATGCACGTAGTCCCGCACCGACCTGGTGTGGTGGAGTTCACGCAACTTTCTTCGTGCATTGTATTCCATATTTTAGGGGAAGAACTGTAGGCGTATGGCGGCCTTCAGTTCTGCCCATGTGTGGAGAGTATCTTCACCGGCCCTGATGGCTTTGTATTTGACTCGCCACCAGAGTTTTGCATCGCCTTGAAGATACATGGCAGCAGTTACTACCTTTTTGGATTCTTCCAAATGTCCAACGGCATCGAAGTACTGTTCGATGTCGAAGATGAAGTTTTCCACTTCTTTAGCATCCCGGGCTCCGTTGTATGGCTTGGGCTCCGAAATTTTCAGCTTTTGTGGAATGGGGGAAATGTTCATGGCACCCCTGATGTGGTTTTCGCCTCCTTTGAGCAGGCTTTGAAGGGCAGCATTGACAACATTGAGCTGGCCTATCAAGTTGTCTATGGTTTGCTGCATGACTGTCAGTCTGTCTGCCTCTAGTTCCTGATGGGCTAAATCCTCGGCACGCTCCTGTTGGAGGTCCTCGAATTGGCCATGAATTTTGGTTGCCTTGACGGCAGCCGTTTGCCGGTCTTCCTCAGAGTCTTGACTGATGTTTGCTATGTCATTTTCGGCCTGCCACATTCTGCGGTCCAGGTCGTCCAACCTTTGCACTAGGTTGGTTTTTAGATCAGGCAACGTATCCACGATGGGCCGTAATGCGTCAACCGTCTCTTCTAGGGTCGTGATGCAATCCCCATGATTCACCATGGTCAGAAATGGTGATGATGATGCCAATGATTTCCCTCGTGCGATGTCGAGCCGAGACTCTGATACCAACTGTTACGCGGCGCCTTCCTGATGTTCTTTGGAAGGGCGGCGTAAGGCTAAGAAACCGATGTCAGTGCGGTTGCTATGCGCCAACTGAGGTCCTCGCCGTACGCTAGACTAGATTGTCAGTGCCGTACGGGAAAACCTATGTCGTGAGCAATTGAGCAGCGAAAAATGAGCAATTGATGATGAAAGCTGATGATTGTATTGATGATGATGAAAGCTATTACAAGATGCAATGCGGTGTCGGGGGGAGAGACACCAGTACAGAGAATTGTTTGAATGCTTGAATGTTTGAATGCTTTGGTCCCCCTTAATAATGCTTAAAAAAAATACACCAAAGTTACATGAGTTTACCTAAGAAAGCTGTAGAAGCACACTGAAAATGAATGAAGTAAAACTACTCTATAATTACAATGAAAAGGACTTAGTCTTCTATGGAAGCAAGTCCGATGGCAGCAACTTTTTCTTGAGCAGCAGGGTCTGCCCGCGCATTGCTGTGGGCGCGCACGGCACTATTTAGATCTGCCAGCGGCTGGGCGCTGGTGCTTGGCATTGGGTCTGCACGCGGGGCACTGTCTGGGTGTGCGGCGCTGATGGCAACATGATGATTTGGGCGTGCGGCATTGTTGGTGCGCGCAGTACTGATGGCATTGGCCAGCCGCTGGTCGCTGGCATTGATTATCGGTGGGGCGACAGAGGCACATGCTCGCTTGTCACTTGGCGCTGCCGAGACCACGGGGCCGACCGTGGCACTAGGCGTTGGGAGGCTTGCCGGGACGCCACGGGGCGCGTCCAAGGGGTCATGAGTCGATAATGGAAAGCAGCCCATGACATTCTCCCCCACCTGAGTTGGCGACGTCCTCGGAGCCTTACCTGCAGGATGATGATGATTGGTCAGGCTCTTGATGGCTGGGAGGTATGTTCCCCTCGGTGCTGTGGGATGTCTTTCTGAATGATCTTCCATGCATTTCTGAAATGGCCTGAGACGGCTGACATGGAAAACTGGATGGATTTTCCACCAGGCTGGTGTGTTCAGCTAGTATGTGGATTTCCCGATGTGCCTTTCAATGGAAAAAGGCCCGATGTAGTTTGGCAATAAGTGAGGATCTTGGGTCCTCTTTGCAAACAAGTTTCGCCTCGGGGTTCTTACCATCACTTTGTCCCCTGCTTGATGTTGGGCAAAGCGACGGCTTTGTTCGGCATGCCTCGTTGCCCTGTCTTGGGCCCTGACAAGATAGCTCCGCACTATCTTCAAAGTTTGTTCCCATTCGGTAGAGAAACTGGCAGCTCGATGAGATGATGGCATGGCTGGTGCATTCACATTATGCAGGAGTAGCGGTTGCTATCCGATAACAATTTCAAAAGCGCTTTTGTTTGTATGGGCGCACTTTTGTGAATTGAAACACAGCTGAGCAGCACCTAGAAGCTTCACCCAATGTGTTTGTGACCCGGTTGCAAATTGGCGGAGATATTCCTCCAGCATGTCATTGAACCGGTCTGTTTGATCATGTGTTTGCTGATACTGATAGCTTGAGTTGTAACTCAATTTGGATCCGAGGCAACTGAAGAGTTGGGTCCAAAACTTGCTAGTGAAGCGTGGGTCGCAGTCACTAATGATGTTGTCGGGCATACCCCAATGTTTGACAACATGGGAGAAGAAGAGTCGAGCTGTTTCTTCTGCCGACATGTTCTGTGGGGCTGCGATGAAGGTAGCATACCTGGAAAACTGGTCTACTACCACCATGATGGTTGCATGATTTCCAACCTTGGGTAATCGTGTGATGAAATTCAGGGAAATGCTTTCCCAAGGTCTCTGTGGGACAGGTAGCGGCTCCAAGAATCCCGCTTGTGCTGGGTGATCCGACTTGTCCTTTGGGAATGCTTGACAAGTCTTCACACAATGAGGGGAGCCATGAGCTGTTGGACCCCGATGATGTGATGCATGTTTGATGATATTGAGGGCAGCCGGAACTGTGGGTTCAGGTCTGTTGGTTCCCTCCTTAAACTGCATGGCCGTGATGTTTCCAGCGGCCATCTTCTTGGATATGCACGGTATGGTGTGGGGTTTGGCCCCGTTGTCTCCCATCATTAGGAGCATGTTGGCATATGGTACAGGGATGGTGTTGGTCTGCCTGAGGAATTCCAATCCCACTATCAGTTCGAAGTCATCGATGATAGCTATGCGTAGGTCGAATATTCCCTTGTATGGGCCAAGTTGGATTGGCGCTTCTTTGGCTATTCCACTCACTTGCTGAGATAGAGAATTGATAGCCTTGACACGACCCTTGCATTTTTGCACTGCTAGACCGAGGCGTTGTACCTGAGTTGAGGCCAGGTAGTTGTGGCTAGCACCCGTGTCTATCAATGCCCGAATAGGTCTGCCGTTTACTTTCATGTCAACGAACATTAAGGTCCTCTTTTGTGATGTGGGAGGCCTTTTGTCCGCCTTTCCTTTCCATTTCTTGTCGATTGGGAATGCCTTCTTCTTGGGGTTGCCAGTACTGCTTCCCGCCAAGGTATCATGAATGGAGCCGACAAATGCGTTGAAGGTACCTACTGGATCGGTGCTGTCTGGGTCGTCGGTGTCTGACTCATCATCGTCAATAGTTTGTTGAGCATTGACTTGTGTATTGGGGCATTGATTGTTCCAATGTTCCCCTCCGCAATGACGACATTCTGATGGGGGCTTTCTCCCCTGATGGTTGTTGACTGATGCAGTAGTGTTACTGCTTGAGGAAGGAGTCTTGGATTTGGATGTACCTCGATCTCCTCCGTTTCTGTGGGGGCACCGTTGCTAGGTTGGCTCCCGTTGTATCCCCCTCGGACAGGCGGCTGGGGCCTAACCTTCTGAGTTTCCAACTGATAATCCCCAAGGCACTCAGCAGCTTGAATGGCCTTGGGTAGGGTATCTACCCGTTGTCTTTGCAGTTCCATACGAGCATGAGGTTTCAAACCTTCTATGAATGCGAACAGTTTGTCTTTGTCCCCCCATATCCTGTATGTTTAGCATGAGTGCGGAGAATTCATGCACGTAGTCCCGCACCGACCTGGTGTGGCGGAGTTCACGCAACTTTCTTCGTGCATTGTATTCCACATTTTTGGGGAAGAACTGTAGGCGTATGGCGGCCTTCAGTTCTGCCCATGTGTGGAGAGTATCTTCGCCGGCCCTGATGGCTTCGTATTTGACTCGCCACCAGAGTTTTGCATCGCCTTGAAGATACATGGCAGCAGTTGCTACCTTTTTGGATTCTTCCAAATGTCCAACGACATCGAAGTATTGTTCGATGTCGAAGATGAAGTTTTCCACTTCTTTAGCATCCCGGGCTCTGTTGTATGGCTTGGGCTCCGGAATTTTCAGCTTTTTTGGAATGGGGGCAATGTTCATGGCACCCCTGATGTGGTTTTCGCCTCCTTTGAGCAGGCTTTGAAGGGCAGCATTGACAACATTGAGCTGGCCTATCAAGTTGTCTATGGTTTGCTGCATGACTGTCAGTCTGTCTGCCTCTAGTTCCCGATGGGCTAAATCCTCGGCACACTCCTGTTGGAGGTCCTCGAATTGGCCATGAATTTTAGTTGCCTTGACGGCAGCCGTTTGCCGGTCTTCCTCAGAGTCTTGACTGATGTTTGCTATGTCATTTTTGGCCTGCCGCATTCTGCGGTCCAGGTCATCCAACCTTTGCACTAGGTTGGTTTTTAGATCAGGCAACGTATCCACGATGGGCCGTAATGCGTCAACCGTCTCTTCTAGGGTCGTGATGCGATCCCCATGATTCACCATGGTCAGAAATGGTGATGATGATGCCAATGATTTCCCTCGTGCGATGTCGAGCCGAGGCTCTGATACCAACTGTTACGCGGCGCCTTCCTGATGTTCCTTGGAAGGGCGACGTAAGGCTAAGAAACCGATGTCAGTGCGGTTGCTATGCGCCAACTGAGGTCCTCGCCGTACGCTAGACTAGATTGTCAGTGCCGTACGGGAAAACCAATGTCGTGAGCAATTGAGCAGCGGAAAATGAGCAATTGATGATGAAAGCTGATGATTGTATTGATGATGATGAAAGCTATTACAAGATGCAATCCGGTGTCGGGGGGGAGAGACACCAGTACAGAGAATTATTTGAATGCTTGAATGTTTGAATGCTTTGGTCCCCCTTAATAATGCTTAAAAGAAATAAACCAAAGTTACATGAGTTTACCTAAGAAAGTTGTAGAAGTACACTGAAAATGAATGAAGTAAAAGTACTCTATAATTACAATGAAAAGGACTTAGTCTTGTATGGAAGCAAGTCCGATGGCAGCAACTTTGTCTTGAGCAGCAGGGTCTGCGCGCGCATTGCTGTGGGCGCGCGCGGCACTATTTGGATTTGCCAGCGGCTGGGCGCTGGTGCTTGGCATTGGGTCTGCGCGCGGGGCACTGTGTGGGTGTGCGGCGCTGATGGCAACATGATGATTTGGGCGCGCGGCATTGTCGGTGTGCGCGGCACTGATGGCATTGGCCAGCCGCTGGGCGCTGGCATTGATTATCGGTGGGGCGACAGAGGCGCATGCTCGCTTGTCACTTGGTGCTGCCGAGACCACGGGGCCGACCGTGGCGGTTGGCGTTGGGAGGCTTGCTGGGATGCCACGGGGCGCGTCCAAGGGGTCATGGGTCGATGATGGAAAGTAGCCCATGACATAGCACACGCCTTCTACGTGGATCCGTGCCCTAGGACTCGGACAACCTAAAATTTATTCATACAATAGAAAAAGACCTAAAGAACATTGGTCACCGACCCGCCAAGACCGTTCCTCATTGTTTTGCGTTATAGGGCCATAAAATGATAATGTGGCTCATTTACCATATTTCGTGTGCTATAGTCCACGCCTTCCGTGTGGGCCCGAGCCTTCGGACCTAGACCACCTAAAATTTATCTGACCCATCGAAAATGACCTAAACCCTAAATCCTAAACCCTAAACCCTAAAACCATAAAACCCTAAAACCCTAAACCCTAAACCCTAAAACCCTAAAGCCTAAAACCCTAAAACCCTAAACCATAAACCCTAAACCCTAAACCCCGAACCCTAAACCCTAAACCTTAAACCCCGAACCCTAAACCCTAAACCCTAAACCCCGAGCCCCGAACACGAAACCTCGAACCCCGAACACGAAACCCTGAACCCTGAACCCTGAACACCAAACCCTGAACCCCGAACACCGAACCTCGAACCACGAACCACGAACCCCGAACCTGAACCCCAAACCCCAAACCCTAAACCTTAAACCTTAAAGCCATAAAATAAAAACTCGGCCCGATTCCCATATTTTCGAGTGTTATAGCCCACGCCTTTCGCGTGGGCCCCGGCCCCCGGACTACCTAAAATTTATCTAGGCAATTGAAAACGACCTAAGGAATCGGTTGTCGACCAAAAAATGACCTAACGCCTTCCGCATGGGCCGGGGACCCCAGTTCTGGATCGCCAAAATTTTATTCAAAAACTATCTACGAAACATTGGTTATCGACCAACCAAGACCGCTCCTCATTTTTTAGCGTTTAGAGCCATAAAACGAGAATTCGGCCTGATTCCCATATTTTAATGTGCTATATCTAGCACCTTTTGTGTGGGCTCGAGCCTTCGGACCCGAACAGCCTAAAATTTATCCGAACCATCAAAAATTACCTAAGGAACAATTGTCATCGGCCTGCCATGATCGTTCCTCATTTTTTGGCATTTTAGGGCCATAAAACGAGAACTCGCCCCGATTCTTATACTTTTGTGTGCTATAACCCATGTCTTTCGTGTGGGCACGGGCCCCAGGACCTGGACCGCCTAAATTTTATCCGGACAATAGAAAATGACCTAAGGAACATTGGTCACCAACCCACCATGACCATTCCTCATGTTTTGGCATTTTAGGGCCATAAAACGAGAATTCAGCCTGATTCACATATTTTTGTGTGTTATAGCACACGCCTTTCTGCGTGGATCCGTGCCCTAGGACTCGGACAGCCTAAAATTTATTCATACAATAGAAAAAGACCTAAGGAACATTGGTCACCGACCCGTCAAGACCGCTCCTCATTGTTTTGCGTTATAGGGCCATAAAATGATAATGTGGCTCGTTTACCATATTTCGTGTGCTATAGCCCACGCCTTCCATGTGGGCTCGAGCCTTCGGACCTGGACCACCTAAAATTTATCTGAACCATCGAAAACTACCTAAGGAACAATGGTCACTGCCCCTCCATGACTGTTACTCATTTTTTGGCGTTTTAAATCCATAAAACGAGAAACTCGGCCTGATTCACATATTTTCGAGTGCTATAGCCCACGCCTTCCGCGTAGACCCAGGCCCCCAGACCACCTAAAATTTATCCAGGCAATTGAAAACGACCTAAGGAACATCGGTCACCGACCCGCCATGACCTTCCTCATTTTTTAGCGTTTTAGGGCCATAAAACGAGAACTCGTCCCGATTCCCATATTTTCGTATTTTATAGCCCACGCCTTCTGCGTGGGACCGGGCCCCCGGACCGCCTAAAATTTATTCGGGCAATAAAAAATGACCTAAGGAACATTGGTCACCGACCTGCCATGGTCGTTTACTCATTTTTTTAGCGTTTTAGGGCCATAAAAGGAGAACTCGACCCGCTCCCATATTTTCGTGTTCTATAACCCACGCCTTCTGAGTGGGCCCAGGCCCCCAAACCCGGACTGCCTAAAATTTATCCGGGCAATAGAAAACGACATAAGGAACATTGGCCACCGACCCGCCATGACCGTTCCTTAATTATTGGCATTTTAGGGCCATAAAACGATAACTCCGCCCGCGATTTCCTTATTTTCGTGTGCTATAGCCCACGCCTTCCGCGTGGGTCCGAACCCCCGGACTTGGACCACCTAAAATTTATCCGGACAATAGCAAACGACCTAAAGAACATTGGTCACCGACTCTCCATGACCGTTCCTCATTGTTTAACGTTTTAGTGCAACAAAATGAGAACTCAGCCTGATTCCCATATTTTCGTGTGTTATACCCATTCCTTTTGCGTGGGCCCGGGCCCCCGTACCCGTACCGCCTAAAATTTATCCAGGTAATAAAAAATGACATAAGAAACATTGGTCACCGACCTGCCATGACCGTTCCTCAAATTTTGGCATTTTAGGGCCATAAAACGAGAACTTGGCCCGATTCCTATATTTTCGTGAATTATAGCCCACGCATTCCATGTGGGCCCTGGCCCCCGGACCGCCTAAAATTTATCCGAGTAATAGAAAATGACATAAGGGCAATAGAAAATATATCTAACCCGCCATGACCGTTCGTCATTTTTTGGTATTTAAGTGCCATAAAACGAGAACTCGTCTCGATTCCCATATTTTCGTGTGTTATAGTCCACGCCTTCCGCGTGGGCCCGGGACACCAGTCCTAGATCGCGAAAAATTTATCCGGACATTAGAAAACTATCTACAAAGCATTGATTGCCGACTCGCCAAGACCAATCCTCATTGTTTGGCATTTTATGGCCATAAAATGAGCATTCAGCATGATTCCCACATTTTCATGTGTTATATCTAGCGCCTTCTATGTGGGCTCGAGCCATCGGACCCGGACCGCCTAAAATTTATCCGAACCATCAAAAATTACCTAAGGAACAATTGTCACCGACCCGCCATGATCGTTCCTCATTTTTTGGCATTTTAGGGCCATAAAACGAGAATTCAGCCTGATTCACATATTTTTGTGTGTTTTAGCACACGCCTTTCGTGTGGGCACGGGCCCCAGGATCTGGACCGCCTAAAATTTATCCGGACAATAGAAATGACGTAAGGAACATTGGTCACCAGCCCACATGACCGTTCCTCATTTTTTGTCATTTTAGGGCCATAAAATGAGAATTCATCCCGATTTCCATATTTTCGTGTGTTATAGCACACGCCTTCTGTGTGGGATCGGGCCTTCGGACCCGGACCGCCTAAAATTTATCCGAACCATCGAAAACGACCTAAGGAACATTGGTCACTGCCCATCCCTGACCGTTACTCGTATTTTGGCGTTTTAAGGTCATGAAACGAGAACTCGACTTGATTCCCATATTTTCGTGTCCTATAGCACACGCCTTCCGCGTGGGCTAGAGCCTTCGGACCTGGACCACTTAAAATTTATCCAAACCATCGAAAACGACCTAAGGAACATTGGTCACCGCCCATCCATGATCGTTAGGCGTTTTAAAGCCATAAAATGAGAACTTGGCTCGATTCCCATATTTTCGAGTGCTATAGGCGTGGGCCCGGGCCCCCAGACCACCTAAAATTTATCTAGGCAATTGAAAACGGCCTAAGGAACATCGGTCACCGACCCGCCATGACTGTTCCTCATTTTTTAGCGTTTTAGGGCCATAAAATGAGAACTCATCCCGATTCCCATATTTTTGTGTTCTATAGCCCATGCTTTCTGCGTGGTCCTGGGCCCCCGGACCGCCTAAATTTATTCTGGCAATAGAAAACAACCTAAAGAACATTGATCACCGACCCACCAAGACCGTTTGCTCATGTTTTAGCATTTTAGGGCCACAAACAAGAACTCGACCCGATTCCCATATTTTCGTATTCTATAGCCCACGTCTTTTGCATGGGCCCGGGCCCCCAGACCCGGACCGCCTAAAATTTATCCGGGCAATAGAAAACAACATAAGGAACATTGGTCACCGATCCGCCATGACTATTCCTCAATTTTTGGCATTTTAGGGCCATAAAACGAGAACTCCGCCTGATTCCCTTATTTTCGTATGATATAGCCCACGCCTTCTGCGTGGGCCCGAGCCCTCGGACTTGGACCACCAAATATTTATCCGAACAATAGAAAAATACCTAAAGAACATTGGTCACCGACCCGCCATGACCATTCCTTATTTATTAGCGTTTTAGTGCTATAAAATGAGAACTCGGCCCGATTCTCTTATTTTCATGTATTATACCCACTCCTTTTGCGTGGGCCCGGGCCCCCGTACCGGGACCGCCTAAAACTAATCCGGGTAAAAGAAAATGACATAAGGAACATTGGTCACCGACCTGCCATGACCGTTTCTCAAATTTTGGTATTTTAGGGCCGTAAAACGAGAACTCGAGCCGATTCTTATATTTTCGTGTATTATAGTCAACGCCTTCCGCGTCGGCCCTGGCCCCCGGACCGCCAAAAATCTATCCGGGAAATAGAAAATTTATCTAACCCGCCATGACCGTTCGTCATTTTTTGGTATTTAAGTGCCATAAAACGAGAACTCGTCTCGATTCCCCTATTTTCGTGTGTTATAGCCCACACCTTCCGCGTGGGCCCGGGACCCCAGTCCTGGATCGCCAAAAATTTATCCGAACATTAGAAAACTATCTACGTAAAATTGGTTGCCGACCCGCCAACACCGCTACTCATTATTTAGCGTTTTAGGGCCATAAAACGAGAATTCGTCCTGATTCTCATATTTTCATGTGCTATATCTAGCGCCTTCTGTGTGGGCTCGAGCCTTCGGACCCGGACCGCCTAAAATTTATCCGAACCATCAAAAATTACCTAAGGAACAATTGTCACCGACCCGTCATGATCGTTCCTCGTGTTTTGGTATTTTAGGGCCATAAAATGAGAACTCGGCTCGATTCCTATATTTTTGTGTGCTATAACCCACACCTTTCATGTGGGCACGGGCCCCAGGACCTGGACCGTCTAACATTTATCCAAACAATAGAAAATGACCTAAGGAATATTGGTCACCAACCCATCATGATCGTTCCTCATGTTTTGGCATTTTAGGGCCATAAGACGAGAATTCAGCCCGATTCTCATATTTCCGTGTGTTATAGCACATGCCTTCTGCATGGGATCGGGCCTTCAGACCCGGACCGCCTAAAATTTATCTAAACCATCGAAAACGACCTAAAGAACATTGATCACCGCTCATCCGTGACCGTTACTCGTATTTTTGCGTTTTAAGGTCATGGAATGAGAACTCGACTTGATTCCCATATTTTCGTGTTCTATAGCCCACGCCTTTTTCGTGGGCTCGAGCCTTCGGACCTGGACCGCCTAAAATTTATCCAACCATCGAAACGACCTAAGGAACATTGGTCACCGACCCGCCATGATTGTTCCTCGTTTATTTGGCATTTTAGGGCCATAAAACGAGAACTCGACCTGATTCTCATATTTTCGTGTGCTATATCCCACGCCTTCCGTGTGGGCCCGGGCCCACAGACCCAGACCTCGTAAAAATTATCCGAACAATAGAAAACGACATAAGGAACATTGGTCACCAACCCACCATGATCGTTCCTTATTCTATTGGCATTTTAGGTCCATAAAACGTGATTTTGGCCAGATTCTCATATTTTCGGGTGCTATAGCACACGCCTTCCGTGTGGGATCGGGCTTTCGGACCCGGACCGCCTAAAATTTATCCGAACCATCAAAAATGACCTAAGGAACATTGGTCACCGCCCCGCCATGACCGTTACTCGTATTTTCGCGTTTTAAGGCCATAAAACGAGAACTCGGCCTGATTCCCATATTTTCGTGTTCTATAGCCTATGCCATATGTATAGATCCGGCAACCGAACCTAAATCGCCTAAAATTTTGTCGTCCCATAAAAATAATCTAAGGAACAATAGGCACCGCTTCGTCATGACCGTTCTTCAATTTTGACGTTTTAGGGCTATATAAGAGGCATTCCGCCTAATTCCTAGATCACGCCATAGGAATGGGTCCTCGAGACCGTACCCAAATTGCCTAAAATTTTGTCGGCTCATAAAAAACGACATAAGGAACAATAGTCATCGTCTCGCCTTGACTGTTTATCGTTTTTTGGCGTTTTAGGACCATAAAACTGGAATTCCGCCAGATTCCCAAAATTTCAGGACCCGAAATGCCTAATATTTTGTCGGCCCATCAAAAACGACCCAAAAGAACAATAATCATTACCTCTCCATGACCGTTCCTCGTTTTTAGGTATTTTAGGGCCATAAAACTGGAATTCCTCTAGATTCCCAGATTTACGCCTTGACTGTTCCTTGTTTTAGTGTTTTAGGGCCATAAAAAAGGAATTCTGCGCGATTCCCAGATTTTCTTGTGCTATAGCCTACGCCTTCTACAAAAAACCGGGCGACCGGACCCGAATCATCTAAAATTTTGTCGACCCTAAAAACGACCTAAGGAACAATAGTCATCGCTTTGTCAAGACCATCCGTCATTTTTTTGCAATTTAAAGGCCATGAAACTGAAATTTCGCTTGATTTACACATTTTGGTGTGCAATAGCCCACGCCATCTGCATGCATCCGGGCGATCGGACCCGAATCGCCTAAAATTATGTCAGCCCATCTAAAATGACCTAAGGAACAATAGTCATCGCTTCGCCGTGACCGTTCCTTATCTTTTGGCGTGTTAGGGCCATAAATCTTGAATTACGCCTGATTCTCAAATTTTCATGTGTTATATATAGCCTACGCCATCTGCATGCGTCCGAGCGACCGGACCCGAATCGCCTAAAATTTTGCCGGCCTATCAAAAATGACCTAAGGAACAATGTCATCGTTTCACTGTGACCGTTCCTCTTTTTTGGTGTTTTAGGGTCATAAAACTACAATTCCGCCTGATTCCAAAATTTTCGCATGTTATGTCATTTGCATGCATCCAGGCGACCGGACGTGAATCGCCTAAAATTTTATCGGCCAATCAAAATTGACCTAAAAAATACTAGTCATCGTTTCGCCATGACCGTTTCTCATTTTTTAGCGTTCTATGACCATAAAAGGGAAATTCTAATCGATTCTCAGATTTTCATGTGTTGTCACCCACGCCATCTACATGCATCCAGCGACCGGACCCGAATCGACTAAAATTTTGTCGGCTCATCTAAAATGACCTAAGGAACCATACCATTACCCGTTTCATGGTTATAAAACAAAATTTATGCACGATTTTCAAATTTTTGTGTGTTATAGCTCACACCATCTACATACATCCGAGCGACCGGATTGCTAGATTTGTGTTCCGTGATTGGCTACTTTATCATTACTAATTCAAAATATGGCTAAACTTCAATAGCCGGCTCAAAAAGTGGCCAAACCAGCTAATTTTTTACCAAAAACATGCTCGTTGGACCTTCGTCCAAATTTCTCTTTGCCCCATTGATCTTCCTGCTTTTCTCCATTTCTCAAATCATTTCCATTCCACGTATGATGTACTTCCAAATACCAACACAAACGCGGTAGATGCAGAAAAAATAGTTGATTCTATTAATGAAAAATGTTCCTTCTTTACAATTAAAGCTGTCTACCAGTACTTCAAAACTGGTGCTGAAACATCAAATAATTTTCAGCCATAGACTCCAACACGCTATAACCCATCCAACAGGGCATTCCTAACACCTATTTCTATTCTTTTCACCTATTCTTTTTTTGTTAACCCTCATTTACATTACTAAATCCTATTTTCTTACAACATCTACTCATGTACACTGTCTAATCCCCGAGAACCCGCTTCGAGACCACGTTCAGAGGCTGAAGACTAGAATCAATGGACCATCTTCCTTCTATTGGCTCAGAAGAGACTTCCAGCCCCCATACATGAATGAGATTTAGCGACCACAGACTTCCCGAGAATAAGGCAGAGCATGCTTCATCCATTGCAAAGGACAGAACATCCTTTCTTCTCTTTTTATGCCTGATAAAAGTAGACAGAAAAAACATAAAGTATACTTATCAAAACCAAACGTAACAAGATTAGACAGAATTTCAGAGAATGAAATGCATCAGCTAATTTCTTGTCCAGGGCAAAAGGATAGTGTAAGAAGTTAGAGAAGAAACTTACCAAGCATTTCTACTGCTAATTTACCATTCACCCAGCTCTTAGACAGATATGAATGGTCCAAGCAGAATCTCTTCAGAAAGATGCTCGGGGCCCACAAGTATAATCATACCCAAACCAAATGGGCCATCAATGCAAAATTATAAAGCTTCAAGACTTATGGCGGCTTTGGTAAAAACAGAGAGAACAAAAGGCGCCTCTTCACCAGGATGTATTGTAGTAGGCACTATCGTGTAACCCTTTGGATCAGGATCCAGAACCATCTCACACGATATTTCTCGTGAATTTACATAGTCTGTCCCACCAACAGACTCATGCAAATAGATGTTATATGCAGCACGTCTACCACGAGTTTTCAGTATCCTCATCCCAATGTAGAACATCATTGAATCATGGCTTGACTGATAATTCCTGAAACCAGCTGTTGTCCTTGAGAAGCTCACACCCTAAAATAGCATTCTGATTAGTCTATTTGATCAACAAAAGATAAATGCCAATAAGTAACGATTCTGTTCCAACTTAATCACATCAGTGCACCTGAGTTAAGGTGATAAAAACGTGAATGGGCAAGGAAGCATCAGGACCACTCGCTCTTAGCCGATATTGGGGGTTCTGATGCCATGTGTCATAATCCTGGCAGCCTCCAGCACAATAACCTCTCCATTGACCATGGATTGAGTAGCGCATTTCTGGTGGGTAGACACGACAAACATATATAGACCTAAAATGTATCTGGAAATCTTGCCAAGACATCCAGAAAATTCCATCGTTTGCCTGTTTACAACAAAACAACAGGAAAAAAGAGTGTCAACTTGTAAAAAGCTGTATAAGCATAATCCTTCATTCCTTTCCTTAAAGAAAGGAAGGACCAGAATGCGGTCAACACAAAAAGAAATCAAAGATTGGCTGTTCTTCAATGTACAAAACCAAGTTTGTTTCCTTCAAAAACTCTCGTATTTCTCTTTCTCCAAACTACCCACATAACAGTAAATGGAGCAAAATCCAACGCTCCGTTTCTTCTCTTCCATCTTCTAAAGGCCCAGACGAATAGAACATCATTCACTGTTAAGGCATGATCCACGATACCCATCATTGATCCCATTCAACCGTGTCTAGCATTTGGTAAGCCACTATTCAGATTTTTAGTCCCCCAATATCTTTGGGTATTGTCTACTATAATGGAGGGGCAAAGAAATTAAAGTTCACAGAACAGTATAACAGCAGTTTTGCTGTTTGCTAAGTAGTATCAATCCTTTAGTGGTATCATTAATTAGATTATTAGTTATTTTAGGTCACTTTTAGGACTCCATTTATATAATTGGCTTAATAATTATTGATCTAACTGTAGATTATCAATTAACTCAATAATATAAATGGGGAGTTCTAAAGTGACCTGAAATAACAAATCAATAAATGTACACTGTCACCACTTAATTTACAAACAAATAGCTTACCTTCGTGAAAAGAAAATAGATTCTCATATTGGTCCCACAAATCATGTGAACTACCTCATTGTCATCAAGGCATGTTTTCTTTCTTGCGAAAGAGTAGTAATATTAATATGCGTGGCCTACTGAGTTTTCTAATCAACCCTGTCATAGTGAAACTCTATTAAGTCGCTTTTGGTCATTATTATTTCACAAATGAAAATAATAACAATAACAATGACGACAACAACAACAACAACAACAATAATAATAATAATAATAAATAAATTGCTTGATTTAATAGCTGACTTCTCAATTTCCCAAGTCCTCATATTAGGGTTGCACCAAAATATGTGTATTTTACAAATATGAAACAACGGGTCTATGCTGGTATCATTCTTCAAAAGGAAAAGAAAATATAAGTAGCAACTTCTCATCATCACAAATATTTATAAACTTATCATAAAATAAATTCTTTACTAAATCTCATCCAAAACTTGATGAGAGAACTTATCATCTAATTTCATTAAAAATTTGACGAGAAAATGTACATCTTTTATAAGGCTGGCAAATGAAAATAAATGATTTTTCCGGTAAGGTCAATCCATAATGTCCCATCAGAGAGTGATAAGACAGTTTCATTACCCTATGACTTAAATTGATAAGTTTTTAAAACTCCAAGTGGGGTAATATACATTTTATCACTACTTTATAAGGGAAAACTCATTTTTATCGCTTCTTTTAAAGAGGGAAACTAGTTATGTCAGACATGAACTAAAAAAGGGGGTAATACATACTCCCTCCGTTCCAGTTTATGTGAACTTATTTCCTTTTTGGTCCGTTCCAAAAAGAATGACCCCTCTTTCTAATTTTGGAAGCAATTTAGCTTAAACTTTCAATTCTACCCTTAATGAGAAGTTTTTATAACCACACAAATACTCTGGATCCCTTTTTGACTTGTTTTGGACCACAAATTCCAAAAGTCTTTATTTTTTCTTAAACTCCGTGCCCAGTCAAACAGGTTCACATAAATTGGAACGGAGGGAGTAATAATTTTGAGACCACAAGAGGAGATGAGTCTATTTCAATCATAAGGGTAATCTGCAACTTGCTAAAATACGTAAAAGACACTTTAACCCTATATAATTTTATTTCGTCTTAAATAGTAAATAATTGACATGTAAGAATCTTACTTTCGTTGTGGGTTAGAGTTCATAAATATTTTTCAATATATGTAGTGTTAGCTATAACTTTGTGATCATCTAAATTCTCTTCGCCTTTTGCCCTTCTTCAAGAACTTATAAGTTTGCAAGAGATCAGCCCCTTAAAGGGAATTTCCAGCTGTATTTCTCTACTAAACTAGCGGCTTGTCATGAATCCAAGTAAAAGCAGGAAAAATAAATTCGAACTGATGTACATAACATAATGTAAGCAAAGGATCCATATAGGTAATACCAACTCGTTTGAGATTAAACTAGTTACTCATGTAGGAAAAGTGAGAGACTTAGGAAGCCGCTTATTTGCCTTTTCTTAGGGTAAAGGCAAAGGGACTATTTTAAAAATTTAATTAATCTTTTAAAAATTCACACAAACCCAAAGGGACTAATGTGCTACTTTACTTTTTCACGCAAAGACAACATTGAAATTTATTCTTCCATAACTAAAAAGAAAATACTCTTTTTTTGGTTGGAAAAAAAAGTACTCTTTCTACAACATGAAAAAAGTACCCATTTTGTTAAAAAGAAAGAAATACTCTTCTACATCGTGAAAAGAAAATACTCATTTTGTTGAAATGAAAGAAAATACTTTTTACTACACCATTTTGTTGAAAGGAAAAAAATATTTTTTACTATATCGTGAAAAGAAAGTACTTTTTTTTGTTTAAATGAAAGAAAATACTTTTTTTACATCATGAGGAAAAAAAACTCATTTTGTTGAAATGAAAAAGGAAGTACCTAATCTACAACATGAAGAAAAAAAAAGTGCTCTTAATAATATTTCTATTTAGGGCAAGGGGTGGGGCGGGGGTTGGGAGGGGTGGGATAGGTGTGGGGGAGTTGGTGGGGATGGAGAATAGGGTTAAAAAGGTTGAAGAAGAGTTTTGGAATATGTTTTCTCTTCTCTTGACAGGGAAAATATTTTGCTCCAATCGGAGGAAAATGAGTTCACGAGGAAAATGTTTTCCAAAGCATTTAAGCCAACCAAACATGGAAAAATTGAAAAACATTTTCCGGAAAATGTTTTCCTTCATACCAAACACCCATAGAGGGTCACATTTTGCAGCATCATTCTTATGCAGAGGAAGACATGACGTAGAGAGGTGGTGGATTCTTGCAGTGACACAGGAGCAAGAGAATATGGGGCTTGCAATGGGACTGGAAGGGGGTATAGAGAGGAGATTGCAATGGGAAGGAAGAAGAGCAATGGCAGGCTTGCCAGGTAAGGAGACGGAGATAGCTAGCTCACACGGGGAAGGGGGATTATGCCGAGCATGCAAAAGGAAGAGATTAGGGAAGGTGGAAGAGATTAGGGAAGGTGTGCTACCAACAGAAAGCGAGTACAGTTGGAGGAAAAACAATTGGGAAATAAAAATTCCACCTCTCCTCCCCAAATAAGATGGGAATTCTAGATAAATTATCAGGATCTATCCAATACGGAGTTATTCCAAAGGCGTAATTAGGCAGGATAAATGGTATCCTGACCCTAAACTCTAGCCCCTAACCAAAGAATT
The DNA here is from genome assembly GCF_000390325.3 of Nicotiana tomentosiformis. NCBI lineage: Eukaryota > Viridiplantae > Streptophyta > Magnoliopsida > Solanales > Solanaceae > Nicotiana > Nicotiana tomentosiformis. The sequence goes on from NW_027174851.1 coordinate 22,562, forward strand.
CATTAGGTACAATCAAAGCCAAAAGCCAGAACTTGGGGGGGGGGGGGGGGAGGGGGGGAGCAACCTGTGGGACAAGCTTAAGCTTGTGTTTCATCCTGTCGGTCCATTCAGGTGATGAATCGGACCAAGGGCCATTCCATTCGACTTCATTCGCCCATGGATTCCGGATCTGAACAAGCTTGTGGCCATCAACTTCTCGTACCTGAGCAGTAATTCATGCAAATCAAGATCGCATGACTGAAATTTTCTTGGCTGGTTGATAAGTCATAAGAGAGAAGGATCTGTTTTCTATACCTGTAATATTGAGTAGGCATGACCTTGGACAATACCACTGGAAGAGATATGCACATCTGAACCTGAAGGGCTACCAGCACCTAATAGGAAACCCTCTTGTTTGAAGCGCAACAGTTGAGACCACAGTCTGCCACTTGCAAGATCGATTTGTGCTTCAGCACTTCTCATGTCAATCTCCTCACCAGCACCTCCAGTGAGGTCTACAAGAGCATCTTGCACAAGTCCACCCTCTAATGCCTCATATGAGCCATGAAGCTTTGCATAAGCTTTTTCTAACAAAGAGACCCACATTTCATTACCCTTCCTACTGGTGGCAAATGCTGGTTTACCAGGTGACTCGCATGGAATCCAATCATCAACAACAACAGGGACCCATTCCCCCTATAATAAATAGAGCCACAGCATTAACTTGATGCAATCAACTATTCCAGAAAAGGCAATTATATTTTTTTGTTTCTCAACAGAACCAGTACATAAATTGACTGAGATCCTCTCATCAGTTTAGAACGCAACTTCAAGGAGATTACATAGAAAGACAACATTATCTAATCTGGAAGTCTAATAGAGCATGACGTTGATGTACGCAAGTCAAGTATAAAATTCAGTGAAAGGTACAGACAATGCATGGCTTCATAACTTCATTGCACAATTGATGGGAAAAATGGTGACTCTGGATATAGTTGTGCTTTTCCCCAAGCCCAGCAGCAGTAACAAATAAAAATGCAGTATTGCTGAATTTAGTGACACTATTTAGATACACACTTGCAACTCTAAAGAGGGAAAAATGTTTTTTGTTTCACTTGGGTGCACGACATACTTGCAACTCTAAAGAGGGAAAAATGTTTTTTGTTTCACTTGGGTGCACGATGTGTGAAAGCAAGGGAAAAAGAAAACTAGGCAATGACTAGAATGAGCCCCATATCCGCACTTATTCTCAAGAAGGATCACTTTAAATCCAGGAAAAGAACACAAACAAAATCTAGTCCTCGGCATACTACTTGACTGACAAAGTTTTTCTTTTTTCAACTCCAAAAAGGAAAGGAAGAGGCTAAGCTTCCAAAACACCATAATACTGATTAACATCTAAACATAGATGACATAAATCAACTTAGATGACATAAATCAACTCAAAGGGGAAGCATGAAAATGAGCAGTCTCGATTAACTTGCTACGTCGCATATTGAAGCAGAAACTGCATCCAAAAGGACCATAAGTCCATAACTTATATCCAAAGACAATTTGGCAAAATCTAGATTAAATCAGAGTAAAATGCCAGCATACGCTACACTATTTGGTGCAGATGTCTAGTGATCTTGGAATGTTTCATGATCTACAAAAGAGAGCAGCAATATAATGAAAAAAGTCCAAGGTCTCTGACTGTTCAATTCCAAATGTTCTCTTTCTTTTTCTTCAGATGATTTAAACCTCCATAATCAACTACAATCAATAGTTTCGAGTGGTCCATAATCAACTATATTCAATAGTTGCTAGTGGTTAACAACATCTCTGTCAATAGATCCGAAAATTTGAACACAGGAGATGTATTACTTCCAAGTTCCAAGGTGTTGATTTAATATCCCTTTCCATTCAGAGTTCAAAGACACGATAAAACAACTTCTATTTTCATCAAAACTGCAAACATCCAGCCACTTCATGTCTGGTAAGTGCTAAGGTGATTCTATGCCCTTTCTGACGAACACATTGCACTTGTTAGTATTACCATAAAGCCAGGGCAGCATACTGCTAAAGAAATCTCTTAGGATCTTACATGCTGCAGAAGAATACTCTACAATTCCTATCCACATGCATAATAATAGGAGCCAAAAACTCAAGCACTTCCTCCCATCCATAACACAGTTCAAATGGCTAAATCTAAAGGTAAGAAGGGTTAAATCTGGAATTGGAAGAAGGCCATCTAAGCAAGATTTAAATTTGGATTTGCAAAAGAAACAAACTCGCGCAAAAAACAGCATGAGTAACTGTACAAATAAACAGTCTAACCTGAATGCAGAAGCGAACTGTATATATTCCTTCCTGATTGTATTCTGGTGTAATTATGACTTCTGATATTCGTGAAACCTCAGTTAGCACAGCAACAGCACTTAGAAACCAACAATCACCCAGTCGTCCCTAATTAAAAAGTACAGCATCACAATGAGCAACCTGATCTTCAAAGACAATTCTAACAACCAACTTTTGATCTGCCTCCACAACAAGCAAAAGGAAAGAGGAGACAGGAGGTGATACTTTGAGCAAACAGTATGAAGAAGAGTAGCACAACCTGGCAAACATCTGAAGAATTTGCTACTCCAGAGAATAAGCATGGGTGACAATCCAGATGCTTCTCTTTCACTATATCAGTAGGCCTCATCCATTCAGAAACAACCTGGGATGAACTGACATCAGCTAAGGTACAAAACATCGTAATTGAACCCGGAAAACCAGAAGACCAATAAAACTGAGCAAAGCGTTGCCGGTGGACTCACCTGCAATTTAGATGGAGGATTGTGTGGATCCATAAATAATGAGCGGTCACTGGGAGGAAACTCTTGATCAGTAAAATGTGATTCTCCTCTTGCTAAGAGAGCCTCCTTCACAGCCATTTCCAATGAAAGCATGTGTTGATTGATTTCCTTCTGTGTCTCTACTCGAGGCTTCCTCAACCTTCGAGTAAAAGAATCCACGTCCAACACAACCCCATCACGTTCTGACCTTCTCTTCCTCCCACTTGAATATTGCCCATCCCAATCTACATCATCTCTGTCATAAAGATCTACATCCGCAGGATCACTGTCCCACCCATCAACCTAAGCAAGATGAACCAAGTAGCAACCATGAGACAAATTCCAAAGGACAAGCAACTATTTCTTTTATGTTTACCTGATATGACGAAATTAGCAGTAGCAAATTATCAATCAATCAACTCCACCAATCGGGTTTCTTAAAGTTTTTGGTAGTAAATTTTTTTCCTTCAAATATCTAGAACAAGAGCATCTACAATTAAAGGGAGAAAGACCTAAGGACCATTTTATCTACAATTGACAACTATAAGATGCATTACTGGAAACAAATCATTCGAACTGAAAAACACAGACCCTAGTTGGAGAATCTGCCCATTGCCAATTATCATCCGGCAGATCAATCATGTTGTATTCAGCAGAACCCATAGCTGCGGGAAGAGCTGCAATCTCATCTTCTGTCAAGCACCTTCCCCAAAGAAATACATCCATTATGTGCACCTTTGATTCGGCTCCTTCACTATCTGATCTCCCAAATGAATCAACATCAATAGGTGGTCTTATGCCCACCCAGACATCTGTTCCCAGCTCCCATATGCAGCTAGCCACTCTCAGTGGTAGCCCGGTCTGGTAGCCATCAAAATTTCCATCTAGGTAGCAAGTTGCTTCACCCAATTCAGCATCAATAGTCATTGTTATGATATGCCACCTGCAAAATAATGCTTGTACATGTCAGATGGCCATCTGAGTCTACTCAACACTCAAAAATGAAGTGGACTAAACAAGAAACAAGACAAAAGCCTCTATTTTATTTTAAGGAGTTTATGTACTATTTCTTGTATAGTTAACACCACCTTAGTGGGTAGTAATAAAATATACATTGATTTATCAGAAAAGAAGAACAAGACAGAAGTCCTAAGTAACCACATAGACCACCTTTACACAGCAATTCACACAGAAACAAAGAGGAAAAGCTTGCAAACCTTCCATCTGCTATACTGGTGGCACTTATACTCCACTCCTTTACAGTAGTTTGCTTATCAGTTTTAGTAATTAATCTAAGCCCAACTTGTCCAGCTTCAATGCCTTGCTCAGAGCCAGCCACAAGAAATTCCCAGCAAATATTCTTCTGGAATTCAGTGCCGAACAAACAAAGAGGTCCAGATTCGGGCTGGACCATTACAGCAAGCGAGCAGCTAACTTTTTGACTTTGACATACACTAGGATCAATCTGACCACACCGTCTACCACTAGTTGTGGGTTCATCATCAAGTATACACACAGCGTCAGCAAGTCCTGTCTGCAACAGAAAAGATTTTAAAAAGCAGGAAAATCACCATACAGGAATTTGGGTCAAGTACCTATCAAAAAAGATTTGGGGTTAAGCTTGTGATTGTTTTGATGGATCATCATAAAAAGAGTAACAGGAAAAAGATAAATTCGGTTTCAGACCTATTCTAACAAATACTAAAGAGGGGTTCAGTACTTTCGGCAGTGAGCCTCACACAGAGTTGTGGGGGTTTCACTTGTCATTCTTCCGTTATTATCACATGTCGGTCTACGTCCCATTTCTGATGAAGATGGGGTGTGCAGAGAGGTGGAGGCGTTGGATTAGGGCCTGTATTTCTTCTATCAGATTCTCTGTTTTGGTAAATGGTAGTCCATGTGATTTTTTTGGTAGATCGAGGGGATTTTGGCAGGGGGGGCCATTATCCCCTATGCTATTTAACTTAGTGATGGAAGCACTTAGCAAGATGATGGACAGGGCAGTGAGTGGAGGACTCTTAAGGGCTTTTACAGCGTCGTTCGGGGAACATAGCAATGTTAGGGTTTCATACTTAATGTTTGTGGATGACACGCTGGTCTTTTGTGATGCAGATGTGGCTCAGTTGACATATTTGAAGCAGGTTTTGGTGTGGTTTCAGATTGTGTCAGGGCTCAAGATCAACCTTAGCAAATGTGAGATTATTCTGGTGGGAGAGGTAGAAAATATCTAATGCCTAGCACAAGTATTCAATTGCAAGGTGGGTGCTTTACCTTCTACGTGCTTAGGTTTGCCCTTGGGTGCCTCACATAAAGATCCATTTGTGTGGAATACTGTTATTGAAAGAGCTGAAAGGAGACTAGTAAGGTTGGCAAAAGAGGTACTTATCAAAAGGAGGAAAGGAAGTTCTCATCAAGAGTACTCTCTCGAGCATCCCTAAATATTATATGTCTTTGCTGCAGGCACCGGTGAGAGTTACAGAAAAGTTAGAAAGGTTACAGAGAAGTTAGAAAGGCTCCAAAGAAATTTCCTATGAAATGAAGCAGATGGTACCAAAAAGATCCATTTAGATGAGAGGCTGACACTCTAGTCTACACCAAACAAATGGGGTTAGGGTTAAAAGATCTGAGGGTGTTTAATAGAGCTTTGCTAGGGAATGAATATGGAGATTTGGTGTAGAGGTACACGCTCAATGGAGGGAAGTGGTAGCGGAAAAGTATGGCACTGTGTTAGGAGGGTGGAGGAGTAAATCTGTTACAGCTCTGTTTGGGTGCAGTATGTGGAGGATTATTATGAAGGTATGGCAAGACTTCAGTGGCCATGTAACATTTAGGGTTGGGGATGGGCGAAGAAATAGTTTTTGGAATCATAAATGGTGTGGGGAGGATACATTAAGGGTCTCCTTCCCTAGCTTATTTGGAGTATCGAACCAGAGAGAGTTAACAGTTCATCAAATCCGAAGGGTACATGAGAGGGAGGTTCTTTGGGATATCACGTTTAGGAGGAATTTACAAGACTGGGAGATAGGGGAGTTCCAAAGGTTGATAGAGTTACTGTATAAGCAGATTTTATTACCTTGCAATCAGGATTCATGGAGGTTGGTGTTGAGGAGTGATGGTAAATTTACGGTCAAATCTTTCTGTCAGAAGTTGTTGGTGAGAGAGGAGATACGTTTTTCCAAACCTTTTGGTGTGGATCCCAAGGGCGCCCAGGAAAGGGGAACAATTTTGACAGCGGAAAACTTGAGGAAGAGAAATATTACTTATGTGAGTTGGTGCTATATGTGCAAATGCTCGGGTGAAGAAGTTGATCATCTTTTGGTGCATTGCGAGTGGCATCGGGGCTGTGGAGGGTGGTTTTGGACTACTTTGGAGTACAGTGGGTGATGCCAGGCACCGTTAGAGATCTGTTGCACAGTTGGGCCGGTAGAAGAAGGAAAAGAAGACAAAGGGCATGGGAGGTAACCTTGCTAGCTCTTATGTCGGTTGTATGGAAGGAGAGGAATAGGAGGGCGTTTGAGGGGATTGAACATGATTTTGTACATTTGAGGAATAGCCTACTGACTTTAATTGCTTTTTGGTGCACCCATGAGATTCCTATTTATATAGATGATTAAGTGTCTTTTGTAGAGAAACATGTTTTAATGTAGAGTCTCTACGTTTTGGTATACCTCTTGTATACAGGTATTTTCCCAATCAATAAAATTTATCACCTTATCGAGAAAAAAAATGATGCCTTGCGTTGATACTCCGAAGGTATATACAGCTTCGGAATTTAATTGAATGATGCCTCACGTTGATACTTATGTCTACATGTTAAACCTTTGAGCCTTCATACAGATATCCTTTGTTAAATTAAAGCATTGATTGATGGCAAAGGGTCGGTTGGGACCCAATGCATGTTTTATTGATGGTTGTTACGACATAGTTAAGGGTTCGCTCGGCAGGTGCCAGTCACGGCCCCTAGTTTGGGTCGTGACAAAAGGCATTAGGTAGAATTCAGCATCATACTTCAAGATCTTAGTTGCACTTTAAGTAGAGGGTAGGTATGACCTGAAGTGCTCGACGAGATAGCTGAGCAGCACGAATACGACGTGCAATGCTTGAGACTCTTTCCCGTGCAAAAGAATCATCAAGAACAGAATCTCCTCCTACTGCACGCACTGCAGCTGCCATCGCCGCTGCCTCTCTATTCCCAGCATTAGGAATAGATGATATAAGTGACGCCTCTATTTCCTTCCATTTGCGTTCCTCCTTCTCAAGGAGAGCTTTCCTCCTTTCTTTACCCCTTCCTTCCTCTTCACGTCTCTGCATCAAGATTTCCTCTTCCATCTCCTTCTCTCTCATATAACTGCAAGAACCAATTAAACAAATTTAGAAGAACTCTGACTCTCCTAAGTGCAGCAGATTGACCAGAACAGTTCTAAGGATTCATTTACCTCTCCTGTATGATTTCAAATCGCCTACGGTCTTCTGGGAGCCATTTTTTTATGTCTTTGGCACTAAGATCTGAAAACCCTATGCTGTCAAGGAAAAGTCGCAGACGAACCTCATCCTGGCAAAGCATGCTAAGTTCAGCAATAGGGGGAAAAAAAGTTTAAACGCATACAAGTAATTTGTAACACATATAGTTTACCTGTACCCTCTCAGCTTTAGCAGTCAAACCAAGCAAAAGAAGTAAGTAACCGCCAAACTTATCCCACATGTAAACCCATTCAGTGTCAATTGCTTCCTCTAAAGCCAGAATTCGAGCATGGGCACACATTTCTCTTCGGTGACCTACATCACTAGTTGCTTCACGCCTCAGTGTCCTATTCCTTAACCTGCAGAAAATTGACCCAGCAGCCAGTTCTTCATTTCTGAGACGATCTCTTAATTTCATGACATCTGCTCGTGGAAGCACAAAATTGCCTCCCCTATCCCTCATCATTGTTGGATCACCAACCAATAGAGCAGCTGAGCTGGCCGACCTCTGGGGGGCAGAGTATGTTCCGGATAAAGCATTTCTGGTCTGAGCAACCATTAACAGAATTGAGATTCGACAAGAAAATCAATTTATTAACAAGAAGTTTATCTTGAGTTTACAGGGACAAGAATCAGAAGACACCAATCACCATGAAAGTCTCATGATTTATATCGTTATTACTCTCAAGAGCAATTAAAAGTATCACCAGAACAAGTGAACCCTGTCTTAATGCTTATATAGCATTAAGCGCAGTGAAGCCCAAGCAGTGTGTAGACTATATTCATGTCTCTCTCTATATGCAGACCTCTTTGTCACACTATATCTTGTGACCATTTGACATTTATAATTGATACCAAAAGATAACAGAAAATCTTAACAACAAATAATTGATATTCAACTAAAGTACAATATGAAAAAAATGAGAAACCTGCAGTGCATGACACATTCAAGCAAGACAAGAGAGAACAATGCCAGAACGCACATCAAACTGAAATACATAACACGCCGATGACATCAATAACGGTACAAAAGGGCCTTGCAAATTAGAGATTTAGAATTCTTAAAATCATGAACAAGAAAAAATAGAAATCCCTCATATTTCTAACATCTAGGTTGAAACAGTACATCAATCTAACAGCACCGTATTTTTTTTAACCCAGTTTAGGGGTTTTTCCTAGGGCTATCTAAGGGGAGGTAATACCCATACTGGTACAGCACCGTACTGGTCCAGATTGGGGGTGGGGATGGAGGATTTAGGTAAAGGGTAAGGGGACTGGGAGGGTACCGGAAAAAGTACCGGTAGTACCAGTCCGGTTGGTACCCTTAAGGTACCGAACCGGTACCCTTAAGTTTTTTTTTTTAAATGTGGCCGTTTTTGTACCGTTAGCCAACGGCTATTTTTTTAGCCGTTGGGAACGGCCATTTTCGCCTCCCTAGCCCCCTAACACCCCTCCTACCCCCTAATTTATGTTTTTAACCTCTAAGTTTATTCAAATATACTTTGGCCCTATTTTAAAACTATAAATACCCCATTTCATTCTTTCATTTTTCACACAAAACTCTCGTATCTCTCTAATTCTATAATTGCAATTAACGTTCTAGCACTCAATTATTTTGGTAAACTTTTTCAAGCATCAACATCAAGTATTCAGTGGCATATTTTTTTCTTGGCACTACACTACTAGTTGGAGCAATTTTCTTCCATCAACATCAATTATACATCGGTGTTTGGTACATTCGTTCCAACTCTTATTATTTTTTGAATTTATTTTTGTTATACTTGTGTTGCTATTTGTTTTTAGATTAATTATTTATTATTAGAAATGCCTCCTAAACTAGTAAAAAGCGTGTTTAAAAAATTGACCAAGGGTAATGCTAGTTCTAGTACTCCTACTCATCTTGATTACTTCACTCACGTAGATGAAACACCTGTCTATCATGATGTTAATGTTAATTATCAACCACTATATCACGAAATACTACAAGCACAGTTTGGAGTTGATGTTCCATTACCTCCCACTAGAGAACCAGTTGAACGTAAAAGAAGATCAATTTAATTCCACTAGTGGGGTCTGGGGAGGGTAGTTTGTACGCAGACCTTACCCCTACCCTAGGGTAGAGAGTTGTTTCCGATAGACCCTAAGCTCCCTCCCTCCAAGAACTCCCCACCGCTCTTGGGGTGACTCGAACTCACAACCTCTTGGTTGGAGGTGGAGGCTGCTCACCACTAGAGCAACTCACTCTTGTCGAGGGTGATCATGGCGGAATGGGAGGTTTAATGAAGCATATGCAACTTAATCACAAAGATGTTTGTCTTGCTAGGGAGGGAGTCCCCGTTCTGAAACAAATCCTACTCAGTCTGAGCATGGTTCTCATAATGTACAACCACAAATTAACCCTATGACAGGAGGTCTTCTCCATTATGACCAAAAAAGGATGGGGAAAATAAAGCAAAAATGGTTGATGTACAGGGTTTGCCTTTTAGTTTTCCGTCATCTGACGGGTTTATTCGTTACATACAAGAAACGTATAATCCTGCTTTTCAAAGGTTTTCCTAGAACTGTTAGAAATGATGTTTTTAAATTTCAACGTGAATATCAACAATATTTACATTATTTATTTTTCCACTAAGATTATAGAGTTTTTATCACTTCTGACATAGGTCGTACTGTAAATGGTTATGATTACTTAACAGTTACATGTCATTGGATATATAACAACTGAGTTATGAAAAAACGCATTATTGGTTATAAATTTATTGATGATCGACACACTAGTATTTTTATTTCTAAATAGATTAAAGAAATTTGTGATTTTTATGGACTTTCTAACAAAATTATTACTATTACTTTAGATAATGCTCTAGTAACACTTCTGATGTAGGAGTTTTGAAAACTAGATTAACTCCACCTTTTCCGGATTTATTTCATATTAGATGTGCATGTCATATTTATAACTTAGTAGTTCAAGATGGATGCCTCCAAGTTGCGAGTTGGGTCTTGCAATTTAGGGACTTTGACGGGAAAGCCTATAGAGTTAGCGAAGATTCTCTATAAGAGGAAGATCAATATAGCTTGTCTACCGGAGACTATATGGGTGGGAGATAAGGCACAGGATGTAGATGGTCTTAGTACTCTGGACGTGTGGAAGGCAAGAACGAGGTAGGTATTTTGGTTGATAGGGATCTTCGGGAGCTAGTGGTGGAGGTTAGGAGGGTTAACGACAAGTTGATAGGCATTAAGCTAGTTGTTGGGGGTTTTACTTTAAACGTGATAAGTGCGTACGCACCTCAAGTGGGCTTGGACGAGGAGGTCAAAAGGTGTTTCTGGGAGGATTTTGATGAGGTTGTGTGTGGTATTCCGTACACTGAGAAACTTTTCATAGGAAGGGATTTCAACGGCCACATTGGGGCGACATCTAGGGCTACGATGACATGCATGACGGCTTTGGTTTCGGAGTTAGAAACGGAAGTGGTACTTCACTGATGGACTTTGCTAAGGCTTTTGATTTTGTGATAGCTAACTCTAGTTTCCCGAAGGAGGATGAGCACTTGGTCACCTTTCAGAGTTCGGTGGCCAGGGCCCAGATTGAGTATCAACTCTTCAGGAAGTCTGGTAAAGGTTTGTGCACGGACTGTAAGGTCATCCCGAGTAAGAACCTCACGACTCATAGGCTTCTGGTCATGGACTCGGAGATCATGAGGAAGCGAAAAAGAGGGTTGTGTTTGGTCTACCTAAGATCAAGTGGGGAGCTACGAATAAAGATAGAACACAAGAGTTGGGAGATAAGTTGTTGGTTATGGGAGCATATAGAAGTAGTGGGGACACGAGTAGTATGTGGACCGTGGCTGCGAATTGCATTAGGGAGGCTGCTAGAGAGGTATTGGGGTCTCGAAAGGCTCATCTGGTGGCCGTAAAGGGGATTGGTGGTGGAGTACTGAGGTTCAAGGGAAAGTGAAAGCAAAGAAAGCGGCATATCTTAAGCTTTTGGAGAGCGTGGACGAAGAGGTGAAAAGGACGAATAAGGAACGGTATAAGATGGCTAAGAAGGAAGCAAAGTTAGCAGTGCGGCCAAGACTACCGTGTTTGAAAGCTGCTATGAAGAACTTGGAGGTAGAGGAGTGGATAAGTTGTATAGGCTAGCCAAGGTACGAGAAAGGAAGGCTCCTGACCTGGACCAAGTAAAGTGCGTCAAGGACGAGGACGGCAAAGTTTTGTTGGATGAGGCACTTATTGGACGTAGATGGCAGACTTACTTCCATAAACTGTTGAACGAAGAGGAGGATAGGAACATTGAGCTAGACGACTTAGAACACTCTAAGAGTCGTCGGGACTTCGAGTATTGTAGGCGTAGAAGAGTCGAGGAGGTTGATGTTATGCATAAGATAAGCAGGGGGAGAGCGACCGGTCCTGGTTATTTAATGTCATTTTTAGAATGAAGAAGATGCCCGAAGAATGGAGATGGAGTACGATGGTCCCACTGTATAAGAACAAGGGTGATATCCAAAGTTGCAACAACTACCGGGGCATCAAGTTACTAAGCTATACTATGAAAGTCTGGAAGAGGGTGGTGGAGCTTAGGTTGAGGAGGATTGTGGATATTTCTAAAAACCAGTTAGGAAGTTGATGGAGCAGTACAAGGAAAGGAAGAGGGATTAACACATGGTGTTCATCGACTTAGAGAAGGCATATGATAAAGTGCCAAGGGAGGTTCTGTGGAGATGTTTGGAGGCTAGAGGTGTTCATCGACTTAGAGAAGGCATACGATAAAGTGCCAAGGGAGGTTCTGTGGAGATGTTTGGAGGCTAGAGGTGTTCATGTTGCTTACATTAGGGCTATTAAAAACATGTATGATGGAGCTAAGACTCGAGTGAGGACCAAGGGAGGGGACTCGGAACACTTCCCAGCTATGATAGGGTTGCACTAGGGGTCAGCCCTCAGTCCATTTCTATTTGCCTGGGCGACCGACGCACTGACGTGCCACATACAAGGAGAGGTGTTATGGTGCATCTTATTTGCAGATGACATTGTTCTAATTGACGAAATGCGAGGCGGTGTTAACAACTGGATAGAGATTTAGAGGCAGACCCTGGAATCTAAAGGTTTCAAGTTGAGCAGGACCAAGACAGAATACTTGGAGTGCAAGTTCAGTGGTGCGACTCAGGTAGTGGACGAAGAAGTGAGGTTTGATTCTCAAGTCATCCTTAGGAGAGAGTTTTAAATACCTTGGGTCAATTATACAAGGGAATGGAGAGATCGACGAAGATATTACACATCATATTGGGGCGGAGTGGATGAAATAGAGGCTCGCTTCCAGTGTTTTGTGTTATAAGAATGTGCCACCTAAACTTAAAGGTAAGTTTTATAGAGCGATGGTCAGACCGACTATGTTTATGGGGTGGAGTGTTGGCTAGTCAAGAACTCCCATGTCCATAAGATGAAGGTGGCTGAAATGAGGATGTTGAGATGGATATGCGGGCATAGCAGGTTAGATAGAATTAGAAATGAAGTTATTCGGGACAAGGTGGGCGTGGCCCCTAAGGAGAACAAGATATGGGAAGCGAGACTTAGATGGTTCGCGCATGTGAAGAGGAGAGGCACAGATGCACCGGTGAGCAAGTGTGAGAAGTTGGCCCTGGAGGGCCTAAGGAGAGGTAGAAGCAGGCCGAAGAAGTATTGGGGAGAGGTGATTAGGCAAGATATGGCGTTGCTCCAACTCACTGAGGACATGACCATTGATACGAAGGTATGGAGGTTGAGAATAAAGGTAAAGGATTAGGATAGGTAGTCGAGCGTTGTCCTTGTCTATAACAGTAGCTTTAGTACATGAGATAGTGTTATTTGTGTATTTTTGTATTCCTTGAATTCTGTGATTACTTGTTGTTGCTTTTGTTTCGGCTTTCTAATTGTAGTACTTAGTTTTAGTTTTGTATTTTTGCTTCGATTTTCTAATTGGCGTGCTTGTTGCTGCTCTTCCTTTTACCTTTCCTAAGCTGAGGGTATACCGGAAACAGCATCTCTGCCTTCTTAAAGTTAAAAGTAAGGTCTGCGTACATACTACCCTCCCCAGACCCCACTTGTGGGATTACACTGGGTCTGTTATTGTTGTTGTTTGTTCAAGATAGACTTACTTTATTTGGCATTACTCTTGACAAAATTAGATTTGCGGTTGGTTACATTTTTCGCTCTCAATACATGCTAGACGTAAAGAATTTAAGATACATTGTGAATCTTATGAATTACCCTATAGAAAAATTCCAAAAGAAGTTGCAGCTAGATGGAATTCAGTATATGATATGTTGTCTGTAGCTTATGAATTCAGTATCTGATACGTTGTTTGTTGCTTATGAATATTGATTGCCTATTACCAGCATGTATAATGCCCATGTTTCATCTGTTCATGATATGATAATAGATGTTGATTGGGATACCACTTTCCATCTTATTCATTTTTTAGAAAAAAAATTCTATGCTACTAAAGAATTTTCTGGGGTATATTATCCAACTATTTCTAGCATGTTAATTTATATAGTTGGAATTTCGATGTTATTTTTTGAGTATAAACAAAAAAAAGACTATAAAGATGATATTAAAATAATGGTTGACTTGCTGAAATATTAGAGAATGAACGAACAAACATTTTCGATTCATTCAAGAATGGCCTGAGATGTGCTAACTATTCAAGCTTCATCAGTAGCTTCCGAAAGCGCTTTTAGTGCAGCACGATTTCAACTGGAGACCACAGATACTCATTGGCAGAAGACACCTTGGAGACTACCGTTTTATTCAGAGATTGGATTAAAACGGAGAGAAGAAACTTTGGCATTTCAGAAATAATTCAAGACGACGATGCATATAATGAAATACAATCTACCGGAGATGGTAGGGACGCAGACGAACAAGTACTAACAATTCCAAGTGAAGAATCACAAAAAATTATTGAACAGTTACGTAAATCGTTCAAAAGAAATGTAATTTTATTTTTACAAATGTTGAAATACAAATAAATACTTGTAACTTGTATTAGAAATCTAATGTTTACATTGAATTAAATAAAATAAAAGGCACTCCATAGCCTTGAATGTTTTTCATCCACTAAAGTTTGTATTTAAATATAAAAAATTTTAATTTTTAATTTAAATTTACCCCTAAGTATCGGTACTGCAACCTTAAGTCCCCCCCCACCAAAGGACCGGTAGGGGTACTGATAGGGTACCAGTAAAAGTACCATTACCCTGTACCTTAAATCCTCTTAACGAAATGGTTTTCTCATCTGATCCTAAATCATTCAACAACCTAAGTGTTGTAGCTCTCTTGTTCTTGGCTGCTAGACAAGGAGCTGGGTAGAGCATATGTAAGCCGGTGTAGCTAAGCGAAGAGCAAAAAGAAGGAATTCAATGCATTCCTTCTTAAACTTACAGGTCTGATGACATCTTAATCTAAGAAAAGAAGATTTGATAAAAACATCCAATTTCCTTTTTCGGGTAAAGGTTTAATTAAGAATACCTTCGTTTAAGAGAAAAATTTTGGTGTATAAAGTCTCAAATTCTTAATTACGAATACCTTCAGTAGTTGTGCATATTTCTACAGCGCACCAGAGTGAGGCTAGTCTATTAGGATTTTGGCTTAGACTGCTAGTGGTTAATGTTGAGTTCACATTACTCTTTCTTCTCTCTTAATGCCGGGATTTATCTACTGGTTATTGTTTTACTTTTCATCTATGTTCTTGTGATGCTGTTTCTTTTTTCTGTATTTATTGATGGTACTGATATATTGTCTCTTTTCATCTTCTTGAGTTGAGGGTCTATCGGAAACAACCTCTTTACCCCCTTGGGGTAAGGGTAAGATCTGCGCACACACTACCCTCTCCAGACCCCACTAGTGGGATTTCACTGGGTCGTCATTGTTGTAAAGTCTCAAATTCAGGATCTTTCGCTGCGCGAATTTCCCGAGAAATGAAGACAAATAGGAACTCTCCCCTTACCCGTACCCTTAACCCTTAAGAACCTAGTACCCTTCCCTTAGACAGCCTTAGTATTCCCCATCAAAATCTTATGCAATAAGGTGGGACCATTTGGATAAAATATGTAAATGACCTCTTAAGTGGCAAAACATTTTCTACTTTCAATTGAAAACAAGAATCACCCTCAGAAAGGGTTCTGACCATAAAGGACTATAGAAACAAAAACACTAGAAGTAATAGCCTAAGAGCAAAAACATATAATGGAAAAATTAAATGAGTAACCAGCTATTAATAAAAATGATTGTACCTTCGTGGCAGATCGAGCAATTGCCTGGACCATGGTTTCCTTGCTAAGAAAATGAACAGCATCTTCCACCATCTAATTTTACAGAATATGTTAGAAAGTAAAGCATGATATTAAAAGAGGTAGTTCAAGCAGAAGAACTGTTGATGAAAACTCATCATCAAAGTTACCACATTGACTGCAGTGTACAGAGTTTATGATACAGACACCAAAGACACAAAAAAGAAAGTCTACATAGCTCAATTAGAACAGCTATTCCAAGATATACAAGCAAACCTCAAGTGTCAAACATGGACGGGAGACAGCAAAGCCAAAGGCCACAACGAGTGTAATTGCTGATACAGCAGCCCCAGCAAATGGAGGATAAATTTTCAAACTGGCAACCACACCCCAGCCCTCAATAGCCAATGCGATGCCATAGAGCACAAGAAATGCAGCACTGTCAACAAATGATTTCAGGTAGAATTAGCTGTCAAATCATGCAATATCAGATAGTAAATTGATTGGTGAAATACTTGCAAATAAAAATACATATTTAAATAATTGGTGTACCTCTAAAATTAAGAGTTCACAATTAACTGACTCTGCATTTCATACTTCTATACACACAGTAAATCTTAAACAAGTGGAGGAAATTGACAAACCTGACATTTTTCCCACAGTCCGCATGAGCATCATAAACATAAACAGGCAACACCCTTGGGGAATAGACTACTATAGGAGGTGAAAGAAGGACCTGAAAGAGAAGGGTTTTTGGGAACACAACATGAACACAAGTAAGCAAGAGCACAAGGCAAATACAACTCTAATCAGCAAAGATAGGCATAGATAACATGCTTAGGATAATTGCACTTATGAACCCCTTCAGTCATTAGTAATTCTGATTGTGGTCCTTGAGATATTTCAGTAAGCATATCTAACCTTGAATTAATTGAAATGTGTGTTTTTGGTCCCTTTTACATAGGAAATATTTTATATTTAGATTATCATTTTTGGAGTTATATTAAAACTAATTATAGAACTATATTACCCTCAAATAAGGAATTATAATACAAATTTAACATAATACATGAGAAATTAAATAGTTTAACAGTTGATACTTCGTTAAAATAAGTGAAGACTCACAAGCAGAAGGATCAAAAGTGCACATTTCAATTAACTGAATGGTAAATGTGCTTAACCAGATAACACAAGGACCAAAATCAGAATTAGTCAATATTTTAGGAACTAAAAGCACAAATTTCTTTAACACGCTTAAATTCTTTATTTGTCTTTATCAAGTATAACTTACTGTCAATGCTCTTCCAGCTACGAGGAAAAGAAATGAGAAGTAACCAACAGATGCACCAACAAAAGCCTTGTCTGAAATAGAAACATGGATTTGACATCAATTATCAAGTACCACGATGTAATACGTTAGATTAAACTATCTGAGCATCTTAAGATGGGAGAAGAGTATTTACCCTGAAACCATCCAACAAGAAATGCTGCAAGAGCCAAAAGGAATGCAAGAAAACAAACAAGTAACATTTGAACCCTAGTCAAGTAAAAATTATTTGACGCCCAATAGTGAATAACACCAATAGCTAGAACGAGGAGGAGAAGCACCAGAAGGAATGCCGCCCCTATCTGTTGAAACAGGAAGAAAAAACATAGAAACAATGTCAAATAACTGTTTTAAAGGTGGAAACAACATCACAAGGGATGATCACTTACTGCCCAGGGTTTTATTGTCACTATAATAGCTGAAATGGCCCCAAGCAAAAGAAGAAGACCAATGATTATGAACATATAAGCACCTCGAGAAAGCTTCCAATTATCGTCTTTCCTGAAAATGTTCTATATATTATGACTGAAAAAAAATATCTCATCATCTTTAAAACAGCATAACTAAAAATGCATTAGCAGTTTCTAAATGAATATCACATACCACTTGAACAAACCAGCACCAAGAGACAATACTGCTGGAATGCATATCAGTGGAAGTAAAGAAGCAAGGAAATCAGCTTTTGTTGGAATCTGGTCGGTTCTAGAGCCAACAACTTCAAAATAGGATACGCTACAAAAGGCCACAATAACAGCTTCGGACATGAAAGAGAAGAAATTATTAGTAAAAGGATTGTCATAGAGAATGAACTACCAAAAAGAGGTTGAAAAACAGAGAGACTATGACATTATTTTGTAGTTCTAAGAATCAAAAAGGGAACCATAGAGATTAAAGTGAAAGGATTACCTGCAAATATACCAATACAAATAGCAGATGACAAAGAAAACCGATAAGTTGCGAACCAGGATATAATTGGCAGCACGCCAGTAACTACCAAAGCAATTCCAGAAGCTATTGCCCATCCAAGGTAAACAGATGATGCATAAGGAGATGTAACACCATTCCGACTACCAGTCCATCCCTTATAATCTAAATCATCCAAAGGCTTTGCAGACACTATTGCTCCAAGCGCTAAAACCGACCCGGCAAATAAAGAGATGGAGATGAAAAGAACAGCACCCTGCAAACAGAATTGGCCGTTATGATTCTTATAGCAAGTCGTAGAAGAATGTATAAGCGTGAATCTTTTGCAAGTAATGTCACATTGCTCATATAGATGAGGTTTTAGAGAAAGGATGCCACAAAAAAATCCTATCAACTACAATGCCTATGGATACAAGAGCCGTTTGGTTCTTAGATCAACAACCAGTGATGTGATGAGAAAGTTATGGGATTGACTTGAATGATAAAAGAAGACGTTTCCTCAAACTTAGAAGTGTATAGCTCAACTTATCAAACGCCTCAATTCAAACTAGCTGTGGTTAGAGTTTGCTCGTCAAAAGTAAATGATTGGTAACGGTAATGCTTAAGAAAATTTAGGAAACCTAATTCAAACAATTAATGAAAGTGCGAAGGACACCACAGCGATATTAGCAGTATACAAATAGGAGAAAATTACAGAACAACTAACCTCTTTTATCCCCAGCGTTAGATGGCTTCCTGCACGACCTGTATCCTCAGCTCTTGAAGACCAAAACTGGTACCCGTTACGAATCCATATAGGAATTGCAATAGACAGGCATGCTACCATTAAGGGTACTGTCAATGATAATCCCAGAAGAACTGATGATTTGCTGCATATCCAATATGTAAAATGATATTACTACAACAGAAGTTCAACCAAAAAGTTATTAAAGAAAGAACATATTAAATAAGTAAAGATGTAAAAGAACCAGAATCTAGCCATGAGCATATCGTGTTGCCTAGTGCCCAGGATTTAGCCAACTAAACTAAACAAGGTATGATCAAGCATTCAAGACACAGCAACCAGTAGAAGATATGCATGTTGTAATGTAATAGACTAATAAGAGATAAACGTATACGACGAATAGATCACAAACTGGACATGGTGTGCCGTAAGGAAGCTTTGTCTTGTAAATGTGTGCAATGAGTTCCCTTTAATAGAATATATCAGTTGCTTCTGTAACTTAACTGAGATTGGGACTTAAAGGTTATATACAAGAAAGGTTTACCTTAGGAACGAAAGCAGCAGACCAACACAAGTGCTCAGCATCCAAGCAATAACGCCATACTGCAAAGTCGTAGCAGATTTTATGCAAAATTAATAGTGAAAACAGTGAGCATCTAATGCAAGGAGTGGACAGAAACTCCACATTGCAGTAAAAAGGTCTCAACCTAATAGTATTTGACAACTCTTAAAGAAGAAAATTACATTACTTAACTTATGTATACAACAACAACAACAACCCAGTATAATCCCACTAGTGGGGTCTGGGGAGGGTAGTGTGTACGCAGACCTTACCCCTACCATGAGGTAGAGAGGCTGTTTCCAATAGACCCTCAATAGACCCTCGGCATCCTTCCCTCCAAGAACTCCCCACCTTGCTCTTGAGGTGACTCAAACTCACAACCTCTTGGTTGGAAGTGGAGGTTGCTTACCATCAGAGCAACCCCTCTTGTCAACATTACTTATGTATGTGACTATCATTTCATGGACTCCAAAATCTCAAAGCAAAATTCAAAGAATTGGCAGTTGTGGTTGAGGATGCAGCTATTGCAATAAGAGTGCATGCCCACACTTGATACTTGATTAAACCCGCATCACATAAGATGACAGTCAGACTGCCTCCTGAATGTACTATGCCAAAGTGCATCTCAATTTTTATAGCTGGTAAAGCCTCGTTAAGTCAACAGTAGATGTCCACTAGTCAGACAGCTATACTAGAGAGGACATTTATGTGCTCAGAGATAAAGGTCTCTTAGGTGTTACTTGTTAGGTTAGATGTTAGAATATTTGAAGTGCTATGTTCTTAAGTTAGATATTGTCCCATATTAGACAAATATCATGTGTCCTCCTACGTTTAATACCTATAAACGTGAATAATCGTCAAATTATCAAAGTGTCTTCTCTTATTTCACTCATGGTATAATAGCTTTTAAGATAACAATCCTAGTAAAGATTTAAGTAGCTTCCTCTATGCATGACAGCCTGCTTGCATCACCTGACCTCTTTTAGGAATAACATTAGCTAGCCTTGAACAGCTATTGTTATATCCATAATTCAATTGCTTAACAGGTCCACCAGCTGAACAAGAAGAATGTACTCTCTTAACTGGATTCAAAAAATTGGCTGGTACAAAACCCTTTTTCTGGGGTTCTAGCAGCCTTATCATTCTTGTGCCATGAAAACCACAGAACAAAACATTGGCTCTGACATAAACAGGCGAACACAAAGAATTATGATGAATATTCAGAGAGAGAGAAAGAGAGGACCCCGGACCAGTGTTGAAACCCCTGTATCTAAAGGCATTCACTCTTGCAAAAGAAAAGAAGCTGATCCACTAATTTAATACCTTAGAAACCAACACAAACAGCAGCAAACTACACGAGAGTATTGAAAGTAACATTAGAACACTACAGGGAGACAATAATATACTTGAAAACAAGATCTCCAGGCAAAGGGGTGATAAAATGACAAAGTATCAACAGTAACAATGGCGTAAAACTATCACAACCAAAACCTCAAACTGCAACAAGATACGTAAGTGGAAAAAGAAATATATTTATAAAATTTGTAGGTAAAGAACCAAAAATATAAATACCTTCCTAGGCTTTGAAGTCATGGACAAATCTTCAGCTTGCAGTGATCGAAGGAAGGCCAAAATAGAACAGACAACAGGAGACAAAAGGAGCACCGCAATGCCAAATTCAAACTATAGACAGTTCACCAAATTTTGTTAGACAATGGAAATAGAAATATATTGAAGTGTATTTTAGCTGCACCGTACTCCATATACCCTGTAAACTAAGCTTTTCAAGTAGCAATGCATTTCTTACCTGTTGGTGTGTAGCATTTAAGAGTTTTATTGTCTTAGGTCGGAAAATAGCCACAATGACGGTTTCAAGAATGAAGACTAAACTGAAAAGAAGCCATGCGCGCTCTGGAGTTCCTGCTATATGATGCAACATTGCTCTACAATGTTGAAGCCACCTTCCCAATCCTTGGAGTCTAAGTTCTTCCGAGAATGAAATTTGATTAGGTAACACATTGTCAACACCGTTTGAATCAGTGACAGGAGGGTTATTGTCACAATGTTCTCTATCAGCATCCAAACTACTTCTCTGCAACAAGGCTAGAATCATTGGGTCCAATCCATTCTCCTTAAGCATCACAGCAAAATTAGGATCAAGCCCTTTATCTTGCAATAAATGGGCTAATTCACGATCTCTATGTCTTCCCTTCCTCTTTAACATAGATGTAATCCTGGGATCTATCAACTTTTCTTGAAATGCAAGTGCCAAATTCAAGTCCAGTAACTGTTGATTTGCAGAAGTTGATGTACTAGAATCACCACCTTGGCTTTCAAGGCCACTACTAGAACAAACAACCAATGAACTGTTATGCTCTAAATTCCTGTCAACATAAGATGATCCTACTTCAGGCTCTTGAACTACTGAACGACAGGAACTACTACGTAGAGCTAAACTTGGCCTTCCACTGTCTATGCTCTTATCACTATTAATCCCCTCAATGTTATTCCAGGTACTGCCATCACCAGTGCAAGGCACAGTTGCATTACCAAGATGACCAGCATCAGCACTACTACTGCGTTTCACACTTGAGCCACAACCCTCGGAAGAGCTTCCAGAGCTATTCTGGTCTTTTCTGCGAAAACCTTCTCTAAGGCGGATAACTGTGCTCTGTAAGGCATCTCTTCTAGCTGCTAATGGGTCTGTAACTGATAAATGCCGTGAAACAGCAGCGCCCAACAGCACAGATGCTACAACTGCATAACTAATACAATGTCCAAAGTACCTGAAATGAAATTGTTGCAGTAAAAGATTCAAAGAGTCTTTCATGATACAAAAAGTCATGCAAGTATAAGAAGACTTAATTATGGGAGGAAGTTAATTAGCATGGGTTAACAACAAACCAGTAATGAACTCCAAAGCAGATCAGGAACACCCGAGATGCACCAGCAACAAAAAGTACAACGACTCGACTTTTCAGGAGCTTAAAGCCATATAAGCATGCTCCCAAGTTCCAATCTGAATAAAAGGAAAAGTTAGTGAATTCATAACTTACCATAAGGAAATTAGAAAATATTTCCCAATATGGAGTCAGAAAAGGAGATAGATATATGCAGGAAATGAACTACCAAGGATTATCACGGCAGCTGATGTTGTAGCCCCAAGCCAGTTTGATTCCTTTGCTGTCAGACCATACAGGATAGAATACACAAGAAGTACTACAAGTGAACCAACATAGAGAAGTCCAAGATGCAGAGCCCTGCAGAGCGCAATATCATAATTTGAATAAGCAAGAAGCCGTAAGAATTCTAGACTACAGAGAAAATGTTGAAAAGAAAGTGCTGGAATGTGATGAGCAGTATAAATGAGAGCCTGCAGAACACAGGAAATAATAGGGTTATGTTTTTTTCTTAAAAAGAATTATGAAATAATAGGGTAATGTTCTAATCCACAGTACCCTTCCAATTGATTTGGTTTAGCAGTGATAATTTTATATCACCACATTTACTGGAGACCGTCCTTTACTATCTCCGAGTTAGTATTTTTTTTATTTATTTATTATGATAAGGTAAAGAATTTCATTAAAAAGGGGTAAAGACCCCGTATACAAGTAGTGCCAAAAAAGAGAACCTACAGCAAAATATGGTTCTCAACAACAGAAACTAAATCATCTATACAAATAGGTACCTCATAGGTACACCAAAAGGAAACTAGAGACAAAAAATTATTTTGTAGCTTTACAAAGTCTAGCTCAATCCCTTCAAAAGCTCTCCTATATATCTATTTCCATATAAACCACAAAATGGCTACGGGAGCAACCTTCCAAGCCCTTGGACCCCACTCTTGTATGACCAATTGTGCAACACCTCCTTCACCGTACTTGGCATCACCTTTCCATTCCAAACCAATTAAGCCCCACCATCCACAGTCGTGAAGCGAAGCCACTTGACAATGTAACAAGAGATGATCGACATCTTCGTCCAATCCTTTGCAAAGCACCAACTAACATGGGTGATCTTCCTTTTCCTCAAATTTTCCGCTATCAAAATCACTCCTCTTTGCCAACCACACAAAGAAACACACCTTCCTAGGCACCCTAGGAACCCAAATAGAACGGTATGGAAAACTGTGTTCCTCTCTCCTTAGTAACCTCTCATAATAAGATTTGAGAGTGAACACAGCTTCTTTACTCTATTGCCATCTCCGTGTCGTCCAAATCATCGGTCCGATACTAGATGTAGCCTTTCCCCGGGCAAGATGTCATCTCCATGTGTCAGGAACAGTATGTGATATGCTCTGCTTGTACAAAAACTAAACCAAGGTATTAAATTCTCCCAACTCCCAATCTTATAGGTTCCTCCTAAATCTCAAGTTC